>NC_133663.1:177089268-177392589 GCF_037893015.1 Macrotis lagotis | reverse complement strand
ATTATAGGCTTCTTACCAAAGAAGCCATTCATTGTTTTACTGTTCTGGAGTAGAGATTCAGCACCCTCTAAGAGTGATAGCAAGGTTTTCAAGCTCCTCTGCATGATTGAACTATTTCTCCTCTGGCTGTGTTGGAGAGACAAAAGTATTATTTGGGAATAGATGCAAATGTCAATGTTTAAAAAAATATTACTTGGTTTTAGCATAGCCCTCTGGTCTCCAAGTCTTGTAGGGAATGTAATACAGAGAATAAAACATGGTATTTGTTTCTATTGGGACATGACCTTTGCACCAAAAAAATGTTCTAACTGACTGATTACTATAACTAAACAGTACTAAGTTTTCATTAAGGAACAAATAATCAATTGTAGAATTCATTTCATCAAATCCTATCTTCATTATCACTTATTGAATCCTGTGAGAGATTGTCTATGACTTCCAAGTTGATTATGGGGCATTTTTTCTTGAGTCATCAAACTCATGGTCCAGGGTTATCCTTGCTCTCAATTCAATATGGAATAATAAACAATCATGTCAAACTGAAATTACCCCTACATATAGCATTCAACTTTTCTGTCATTGAAATGCCCTCTTTTGGTAATGCAGCGACCTGTCTCTAAGAAGACTGCTGGCAAGAGGAATCATCTTCCTCAGTGACAGCAAACAAGTTCCTCATCACTGACCCTACCATCTGTCCTCCCAGTTTGTACCTTCCATGCTGTATTTGTACTCCTGGAATAGGCTTTGTACTGGCCAAGGTCATTGTACACCAACTTTTACAGATGGGCTCAGTGTGAACATTGTTATTGCAGCTGTGGCCAAACAAAGCTGGAACATGGACAATAAATGAAACAATGCCTTTATCTAGTCATTATACTGAAATACTGCCATTAAATAACAAAATATTATGATGACATATAGAAAATAAGGAAGCTGCATGACATTTAACCTTCATGGAATCCCATTTCTTCTTTGAGAAATCAAAACTTTGTATTAATTATCTATTCAGTATTCAGTATCTATCTATTTAGAGTTGAATCAAATAGAAAACTCAAATAATCATTCATATATATATATATATATATAATTTTTGTCTAATGACAATGAGGAAAATGATTTAAAAACTATAACCAGCAAAATACTGAAATGCTTTTTCAATAATCAAAGACATAGTAAATATTTATCATTGCACATTTTATATAATTCTAATTCTTTGGAAATATGGAATTCACCTAAGTCTACAAGGTAGAACTATCAAATAATGTGATTTTCTTTTTAAACAAACCCCTAATCATTTCTCATATAATCATTTCAACAAGGTTTCTATTTATAAAATATTTTTCCAGTGTCACTAGGAAAACAATGTCATCGTTCAAGGAGTGGATTTAATGTTAGGAAACTGCTTATTTTTGCAGAATGAAAGGTTTTGAGGATGGAAAAGGATCCCAGTGACTATATAGTTCAATTCATAACCATAGTGTAAATCCCTCAGAAATGGCCATCTTACTTCTTTAATGCTTGAATTGCATTAAAGATGAATCTATCAGCTTTTCCTAATGAATTATTTTATCAACCCTTTTAATTGATATAGCAGTAAATGTGTACATTTTTATAGTATTGTCATTTTTGTTACATTGATACAACCCAGTTGTGCACACAGAATATTCCTCTATTTGAGTTGTTCCTATTTCTTTTCTTTGCCTTTTTCTTTTCTTTTTAATTAATGGAATAAAATAAGTATTCCATATCATAGTACAATAAAAATTATTATACATGAAACTGCAAATCTAATTTGAACAACTTGGTATTCCTTTCAATTATACAAGAAAAATATAATTTAAATTTCCTTTTTTTCTTCCTCCCACTAGAGATGACTGTGATTAGATACTCATGTGTGTAAAATTATTCTATATGTGTTTCTTTTTATCATTTCTTTTTCTGGATGCAGATACTGTCTTTATTTGCCATTTATCATTGATTTGGCTGCTTAATACATGCAAAACAAGTTACCACTCAAAATCATTCTCATTTTTGGATAATTAAAAAAATACAAAAATATGAAGTGAGGAAAAAAATTTTCCACAAATACGAAGTGAGAAAATTCTATGCCTATAACATGTCATAATAGAGCATTCAACATAAATCAATTAATTTTCATTTGAAGAAAACCTTTATAATACATATTACTTGTTTTCCAAACTACCTTAATTTTCTTTGCTTCCTTGATTTTTTAAAATATTCTCTGCATGTTTTGCTTTATTTTTCCCATTCCTTCTGCCATCCTAAAGAATTCTACAATTAAGCATGGATACATGCACATATGTATATATATATATATACATATATATGTATATATATATATACACACATAGATATCTATAAACATATACATATGCAATGATACATATATATCTAAGACCATATCATGCTTATTTTCTCATATCATGTTTCTCTGAAAATGTATAGCATCTTCCTACATAGTCCAAGTCTTTCCATGTTTTTCTAAATAAATCAACTCATCATGGCTTTCACCTCTATAATATTTCTTTCTAGATTCAGACAGCATATTCCTCCATAGGATTTTTGAGGTTATTTGGGGGGTATTTGTATTAGAATGACTTGATTACACAAATTTGTTCTTAAAACAATATTGCTATTATTATATACAATGTTTTCTTGGTTCTATTCATTTCATTCTTCATTATTTTGTGGAGGTGTCACCATGCTTTTCTAAAATCACTGAGCAAAAAAACATTTCATTGAGCTCATCATTTCTTAAAACAGAGTAATATACTATCATGAGCTTGTACCACAATTTGTTTAGCCATTCACCAATTGTCAGAAACCTCCACAATTTCCAATTCTTTGCCAACACAAAGAGAGTTGCTATAAATTATTTCAGAATATGGAAATTCTTCTCCATTTTCTCTAATCATTTAGAGAAACAGATCTAATAGTGGTATTGTTGTATCAAAGGGTATAGACAGTTTAATAACTCTTTGGACATAATTCCAAATCTTTTTCCAAAATGGTTAGGTCAGATCACAGATCCACCAACAATGAATTTCTGTCCCAATTTTTCTGTATCCTCTCCAACCTATGTTGCTTTCCCCTTCTAAAATTTTAGCCAGTCTGATAGGTGTAAAATGCTATCTCAAAGGTCTAATTTGCAATTCTCTAATCCATAATGGTTTAGAGTATTTTTTCATAGTACTATAAATTCTTTTCTTTTCTTTTCTTTCCTTTATAGGAAAACAACCTATTCATATCCTTTGACCATTTATCAATTGGGGAATAATTCATATTATTATAGATTTGACAAAATTCTTTTTATATTTGAGATATAAGATCTTTAACTGAAGAACTGTCTATAAAATTCCCCCTCCCCATTTTCTGCTTTCATTTTGATTTTTTGGTTATTTGTTTTATTTGTACAAACCCTTTAAATTTAATGTATATGAAATTGTCCATTTTATAGCTCATTACATTATCTCTTGTTTGCTCATTAATTATTTACCTATGCATAAGTCTGACAGATAATATGTTCTGTGTTCTTCAAATTTTCTTGTATCTCCCTTTATATTTAGATAATGTATCCATTTTAACTTTATCTTGGTAAAGGGTGTAAGATATTAGTCTATGCTCAATTTTCTGCCGGTCTGCTTTCAAATTTTCCAAATAATTTTTTACCAAATACTGAATTCTTAACCCACAAAATTGAGTCTTTACACTTGTTGAACACTGGGTAGTTATATTCATTTGCTACTATAGATTGTATGTCTACTTTATTCCACAGATGTTTCTATTTGTTTGTCAGAATCAGATAGTTTGTGATAATTACTGCTTTATAATATTAGGATCTAGTCCTGCCAGACCTCCTTTCTTTACAGGGACCTATTCTTCTTCCACATGAATTTTAATTTTTTATGCTCTATAAAATATTTTTTGGTAATTTAATTGGGAAGGTATTGATATATAGATAAATTTTGGTAATATTGTCATTTTTAGTATATTGGCCCTACCTACCCATGAACAATTAATAATTCTCCTTTACTTAAATTGAATTTTATCTGTGTACAAACTTTTTAAAGATTTGTGGGTTTGGTTTGGTAGGTCATTTCCATTTATTTTATATTGTCTAGAGTTATTTTATGTGCGTTATCTCTAGTATAATGATTCTAAAACAATATTACTGTTTCTACAGTGTTCTCAAGGTTCTGATCATTTTTTCTCTTTATTATTTTATGCATTTTCCCATTTTTTACATCATTGAGCTCATTATTTATGATAGCACATTAATATTCCATCAAAATTATATACCACAACTTGTTCAGTAGTTTCCCGGTTTCTTTAAGGAAAACTTTGTCATTGATATCATACAAATATTTTGTGTGTTTAGGAAGGTCGATCCCCATATATTTATGTATTTTGTAATTACCTGAAATGAGAGTTCCCTTTCTGTTATTGATTCTTGTACTTTATTATTAGTATTTAGAAATATATCTTTATTGATTCCTCGTGGTTTTCCAAATAAACTCCTATCATCAGCAAATAGGTAACTTTATTTCTGTCTTGCCTATCTTTATTCCTTTTATTCCTTTTTCCTGTCTTATTGATATTCCTATGATTTCCAGAACTATATAATACAATAATGGGGATATTCAACATCCTTGTTTCATTTCATAATTTATTGGCACGGTATCTAATGTATCACCATCGCATATGATGTCTGCTTTTATTATTATTATTATATGCTTTTTTATGAGATTAAAAAATTTTACTTGTACTTTTTAGATTTTTTAGCATAAAATTTTATATTTTATATTTTGTGAAAGGCTTTTTATGTGTCTATTGAGATGATGGTGTCATTCTGGGTGTTCTGGCTTTCATTTTTATTGTGTTGAGTGTTTTTCTAATGCTGTAACATTGTTATATCCCTGACAGAAATGCCACTTGATCACAATGAATAATTTATTCAATAATTTACTATACTCTATTTGATAGAATTTTATTTAAAATTTTTGATTAATTAGTGGTAATATTAATGATGTTGGTCTATATTTTTATAGACTTTAATCAATTTCTACTTTTATTACAATATAGTCGATAAAGAATGGATTAAGTATGTCTGCCTATTATTTTTTATTTGTTTGCATTATCACTATCTTCCTCTGGTTTAGGTATAAGGATCGGATTAGTCTCTCAAAAATACTCTGATATAGTTCTTTCTCAAGTTTTGAGAATAATTTGTGAAGTATGAATTCTAACTATTTAAAAACTTGATAGAATCCTCCTGTGACACTGACAAGTCCAGCAGGTATATCTCCTTCCTCCATTGGGAGTTCATTTAACTTTGTACTTTTTAATGAGATACAGTTTTTAAAGTTCCCTATCTGGTTTTTTGAAATTTTGAGCATTTTACATTTTTCATGGTACTTCTCTACTATTTTGTGTTCTCAGTTTTATATAAATGTATGCATGCATAATATATTCTGATGATTTTTTTTTGGTTTTGCTGTGATTTTACCTTATTATTAAATTAACTATTTTATTAATTTCATTTCATGTTCTCTTTTTAATAACATTAGCATAGTATTAACTTGATTAGTCTTTTCAAGGATTCTGCTCTTATTTTTATCAATTCAATGTTTTTTCTAATATATTTATCTCCCTTCTAATTTTAATATCTCCTATTATGATATTTTAGAGTATTTTATTTGTTGATTTCTTAATTTTTTCAAATTAATATTCAGTTCATTTATCTTTTCTTTATATATTTTGTGTGTTATTATAAGTATACAATTTCCCTCCAAGAACTGACTTATCTGCTTCTCAGAATTTGTGCTTCTTTGCTGTTTCATTATTATCATTTTACTTTACATGGTTATTAGTTTCTATGATTTGCTCTTTTACTCACTCAATTAAAATTTCATTATCAAGTCTCCAATTGAATCTGTATCTTTTGTTTGTGGTCCCTTAATCAGTTTCTACTTTTATTGCAATAGTCTATAAAGAATGGAATAAGTATGTCTATTATTTTTTTTTATTTGTTTGCACAATCACTGTGTCCTCCTCCACAGTTATTTTTTGGTTCAAAGAAATTAATACATTCTTTGATTTTTCCATTTAGAGCACTCCTTTTAACTTAGTCTTTTAATTTTAGTTTTTTCCAGAAATTTGTTTAGGTTTTCCCTTTTGTTTATCTTTCTATTAGACATATAAAACTGATCAAAGTCTCCTGTCACTATTTTATAACTGTCTATGTCTTCTTGAAACTCAGATAATATTTTCTTTATTAATTTGGTTGCTAAAACATTTGGAGTGTATAAGTTTAATACATATATTGGTTTGGTATCTATGGTTCCTTTCAGCACAATATGGTTTCCTTATTGGAATTTTTCATTTTATTTTTTTGAATATTTGCTTTTGTTTTATCTGAGAGTATGATGGCAACTTCTTCTTTTTTAGATTTATTTGTTGAATGTCACATTTTCCCCCATCCCATCAGATTTATTGTATATATGTTTTTTTAAATGTGTTTCTTTTGGGGAGGCTAGGTGGTGTAGTGGATAGAACACTGACCCTGGAGTCAGGAGTCCCGAGTTCAAATTCAGCCTCAGACCTCAGCCTCAGCCACAGTAATTACCTAGCTGTGTGGCCTTGGGCAAACCACTTAACCCCATTGCCTTGAAAAACTAAAAAAAAAAAAAACAAAACTAAAGAAAATAAAATGTGCTTCTTTTAAGCAACAAAATATAGGAGCTTGTATTTTTTTGTTAATTTTTTTTTGCAAAGCAATGGATTTAAGTACTTGCCCAAAGTCTCATAACTAAATAATTATTACATTTCTGAGGCCAAATTTGAGGTCCCCCTGACTCCAGGGCCAGTGCTCTATCCACTGCACCCTCTAGCTGCTTATTTTTTCTTTTAATTTTTTCTTTTATTTGATTGTTTATTACCTTAAAATTTAAAGTTATGAATTAGAACTATATTTTCCTCAAATTGAAACTTTTCCTCTTCTCCTACAAATATAGTTTTATCATTCTTCAGTTGCTTTATCTTTTTTCAAGGTGGCCTTGTGTTTATTTGTTCTCTTTTACTCATCTGTGATCCCATATGCTTATATGTTATACTTTTCCTTTTAGGATTTTGTTTCTTAGTTCCCTTTTCTCATTTATTCTATCAGTTAATATATATTTTTCTCTTTTTTTTCCTTCTCAGTGTTTTATTTTATCTTCTTTTGGATTTTAAGTCTCGTAGGTCTTGTAGATAGCTTTATCTTTGTTACATAATTTCTGTTTTTGGAAAGGTTTGATGAGTGCAAGGGATCTGAAAAATGACTAATCTAACACTTTTTTTGCCTTCATTATATATATATACATATATATATATATATATATATATATATATAACGTTTACAGTTGTTTTTAAAATTTTGAGTTCCAAATTCTCTCCCTTCCTTCCTTGCCTCCCTTTTGTTGCGAAGGTAGGCATTTCAATCAAGGTTATACATGCATAGTCAAGCAAAGTACTTCCATGATAGTCATATTGTAAAATAAAACAAAGATCTCTCTCAATAAAAAGAATCTCAAGAAAAATTAAGTAAAAAAATATGCTTTATTCTGTATTCAGAAGCCATCATTTCTTTCTCTGATGTTGTGTAGCATTTTTCACTTGAGTTGTCTTAAATTGTATTGCTGAGAATAGCTAACTGATTCAGCTGACCATTTTATAATATTGCAGCACATATTTTACTTTGTATCAGTGTTTCCAGATTTTTCTGAGTGCATCCTATTCATCACATCTTATAACAAAATAATATTCCATCCTAATCAAATAATACAATTTAGTCAACCATTACCAAATGATGGGCATCCCCTCAGTTTCCAATTCTTTACCACCAGAAAAGAGCTTCTACAAGCATTTTTGTACATATGGGTCCTTTCCACCCCTCAACCCCCTTTTTATATCTTTTGGAATATAGACCCAGTGATATTGTAGTGATATTGCTAGGTCAAAGGGTATGCATAGTTTTATAGTCCTTTGGGTATAGTTTGAAATTGTTCTAAAGAATGGTCAAATTAGTTCAGTTTCATTAATGTCTTATTTTTCCTCATCCCCTCCAACATTTCTCATTTTACTCTTCTTTCCTATTAGCCAATCTAATAGGATTGAGGTAGTACTTGAAAACTGTTTTAATTTTTTTTTTTGATGAGGAGGAATAAGAGGAAAGGAAAGAAAAAAAATTTAAAGGGGAAAGATAGCATGGAGCAAAATACAGAATTTGTAATCTTAACGGTAAATGTGAATGGGGTGAACTGTACCATAAAGCAGAAAAGGACGAAGAATGTATTAAAAACCAGAATCCTATAATATGTTGTTTACAAGAAACACATTTGAAGCAGAGAGATACACAAAGGATAAAGGTTAAAGATTGAAGCAGAATATATAATGACTCAGCTGAAGTAAAAAAATCAGGAGTAGCACTTCTGATCTTAGATAAACTAAAAGCAAAAATTGATCTTATTAAAATGGATGAGGAAGGAAACTGTATCTTCTTAAAATGCACCATTACTAATGAAGCTATATCATTGCTATATATGTATGCACCTAGTGGTATAGCATCCAAATTTCTAGAGGAAAAGCTGAGTGAATTACAAGGAGACATAGACAGTAAAACTTTAATAATAGGGAGGCCTTAAACTCCTTCTCTCAGAACTAGATCTAACAACAAAATAAACAATAAAGAAGTTAAGGAGTTGGATAAAATCTTAGAAGATGTAGATATGATAGACCTCTGGAGAAAACAATGAGGATTTGAAAAGAAAATACATTTTTTCTCAGTAGTTCATGGCACCTGTACCAAAATTGAATGTGTACTGGGGCACAAAAATCTTATAATCAAATGCAGAAAGGCAGAAATAATAAATATGCACTTCTCAGACCCTGAAGCAATAAAAATTACATGTAATAAAGGGTCGTGGAAAGATAAACCAAAAACTAATTGGAAACTAAATAACAATTTTAAATAATGGGTGGCTCAAACATAATAAAAATAATAAACAAATAAATATAATAATAATAAATAAAAATTATAAAAATAATAAATAATTATACCAAAATTTATGGGATGCAGCCAAGGCAGTTTTTTTTTAGGTTTTTGCAAGCCGAATGGGGTTAAGTGGCTTGCCCAAGACCACACAGCTAGGTATTTATTAAGTATCTGAGCATGGATTTGAACTCCGGTACTCCTGACTCCAGGGATGATGCTGTATGCCACCTAGCCACCCCATAGCCAAGGCAGTTTTGAGGGGGGAACTTTATAATGCTAATTGACTATATGAATAAAATTAGAAAGAGCAGATCAATGAATTGGGCATGCAACCAAAGAAGCTAGAAAAGGTACAAATTAAGGATTCCCAATTAAATACCAAGTTAGGAATACTGAAAATCAAGAGAGATATTAATAAAATCGAAAGAAAGAAAGCCATTGATCCCATAAATAAAACTGAGTTAGTTTTATGAAAAAGCCAATAAAATAGACAAACCTATGGTTAATATGATTAAAAAAGAAAGAAGATAACTAAATTACCTGTATCAAAAATGAAAAGGATTAACTAACCACCAATGAGGAGAGGGTTAACTAACCACCAATGAGGAGGAAATTAAAGTGATAATTCAAAGCTACTTTGCCGGACTGTATGCCAATAAATTGGATTATGTGAATGAAATGGATGAATATTTACAAAAATACAAATTGCCCAGGTTAACTGAGGAGGGAATAATTTATTTAAATAACCAATTTTAGAAAAATAAATGGAAGAAACCATCAATAATTTCCCTAAGCAAAAATTTCCAGGTCCAGATGGATTTACAAGTGAATTCTACCAAACATTTAAGGAACAATGAATTCCTATTCTACATAAATTATTTAAAAAATAGAAGAAGGAGTTCTGCCAAACTTCTTTTATGACACCAACATGATGCTGATATTTAAACCAGGAAGAACCAAAACTGACAAAAAAAATTATAGACCAATCTCTTTAATGAATATTGATGCAAAAATCTTAAATAAAAATTTAGCAATGAAACTAAATCAAATTATTATAGGATAATACACCATGATTAGGTAGGATTTATGCCAGGTAGGAAGGGATGGTTCAATATTAAGAAAACACTCAACATAATTGAACATATTCATAGCAAAACCAGCAGCTATCATGTAATTATCTCAATAGATGCTGGAAAAGCCTTGAAAAAACAAAATATCCATTCCTATTAAAAACATTAGAAATTTTAGGAATAAGTTTTTCCTAAAATAATAAATAGTGTCAATCTAAAACATCAACAAATATCATATGTAAGGGGAATAATAATGGGGATAGAGCACTTCCAATAAAATTGGGGTAAAATAAGGATGCCCATTATCACCATTATTATTCAATTATAGTATTAGATATGCTATCTGTAACAATAAGAGAAGAAAAAGAAATTGAAGGAATCAGAATTGGCAATGAGGAGGCAAAACTTTCCCTCTTTATAGATGATATGAAAATCATCTAAAGAACTACTTGAAACAATTAACAAATTCAGCAAAGTAGCAGGATGTAAAGCAAACCCTTATAAACCATCAGCATTTCTACATATGAACAAAGCCCAAGAGCAAGAGAGAAAGAGAAATTCTGTTTAAATTAACTATAAGTAACGTTAAATACTTGGGAATCTATCTCCCAAGACAAACCCAGAAACTGTATAAACACAATTTTAAAGTACTTCTCACTCAAATGAAGTCAGATCTAAAAAATTGGATGATTAGGTAGAGCTAATATAATCAAAATGACAGTTCTACCTAAATCAAATTACTTATTCAGTGCCATTCTAATCAAAATGCCAAACAACTACTTTACTGAACAGAAAAAAGTAGTAACAAAATCATCTGGAGCAATAAAAGGTTAAGAATAGCACAGGGTGGGGTGGAGGGTGCGGCTAGGTGTTACAGTGGATAGAGCACTACTCTGGAGTCAGGTACTCTCAAGTACCTGAGTTCAAATCTGGCCTCAGACACTTAATAGTTATCTAGTTGTGTGGCCTTGGGTAAGCCACTTAACCCCATTGCCTTGTAAACAAAAAAGAAAAAAAGAAAAAGAAAATAATAGCATGGGAAGATCATTTCCTAAGATGATCTCTATTATTTAATGGTGCTGGATAAAATCTGAGTGAAATAAAACTTTGTGTGTAATCAAAAAAAAGAATATCAAGGGAACTGATAGAAAAAAATGTAAAGGAAGATGGCCTAGTTCTACCAGATCTATATCTATGTTATAAACCAGCAGTCATCAAAACTGCCTGGTTCTGTTTAAGAAATAGAGTAATGGACCAGTGGATGAGGATATGTTCAAAAGAAACCTTAGTAAATGACTACAGCAATCTTCTGTTTGGAAAACCCAAAGACAACAACTTCTAGGATTCTACTGCACCACCTTGTTGCCCCAATTTGAAGCTTTCTATACAATAGTAAATTTGAACATTTTCTATGGTTAAAGATAGCTATGATTACTTTATTTGAAAATTGATCTTGTCTTTTGATCATTTATAATTTGAGGAATGGCTCTTATATTTCACTTAGTTCTCTATTTGAGAAATGAGACTCGTCAAAGAAACCTGTTTCAAAATTTTTTCACAATTGTGATTGCTTATGTTTTTCTTCTGTCCTATCCCCCCCCATTTATTTTATTCTTTCTCTCCTTTCTACCTCTCCCTCCTCAAAAGTATTTTGCTTCTGTCTACCTCTCCCCCAATCTATCCTCTCCTCTGTTACCTGCATCCCTCCCTTCTCTTAATCCCTTTCCATCCTTTACTGTATGGTAAAATAGATTTCTATACCCAATTTATTGTGCCTATTAGTCCCTCTTTGATGAGAGTAAGATTCACTGTCTCCCCTTCACTTCTCCCCCTTCTACTCTTTCTCTTGTCTCTCTTATGTGAGATAATTTACTCCATTCTACTTTTCCTTTTCCCTTTCCCCCAGAACATTCCTCTCTCATTCCTTAGTTTTATAGTTTAGATATAAACCTTTCATATTTCATATTTATTTCACACTTTTGCCCTCTTTGTGTGTATATGTATACACACACACACACACACACACACACACACACACACACACACACATATATATATATATATATATATATTCTCACTGCCCTAATAATTTCTTAGGAGTTACCAATATCATCTTTTCATGTATGAATATAAAAAAAATTTAACCTTATTAAGTCCCTTATAATTTCCCTTTCCTGCTTGTCTTTTTATGCTTCTCTTTAGTCTTGTATTTGAAAGTAAAATTTTCTATACAGTTTTGGTCTTTTCATCACAAATGCTTTCATCAAAAAATTCCACTATTTCAGTGAATGTCAGTTTTTCCCCTGAAGTTTTGCTGAATTGGTGATTCTTGGTTGTAAACCTAGCTACTTTGCCCTCCAAAATGTCATATCCTTAGCTCTTCAATCCTTTCATGTAGAATCTCCTAAATCTTGTATTATTATTCTGACTGTGATTCTAAGAAACTTAAATTATTTCTTTGTGACTGCTTATTTTCCTTCATCTGGGAGGTCTGAATTTGACTACAATATTCCCTGGGAGTTTTCATTTTGAAATCTCTTTTAGGAGATGATTGGTGGATTCTTTCCATTTCTATTTTACTTTCTTATTCTTGAATAAGAGGGCAGTTTTCCTGGATAATTTCTTGAAAGTTATTTTTTGATCATGGTTTTTGGGTAGTCCAATAATTTTAAAATGATCTCTCTTAGATCTATTTCCCAGGTTAGTTGTTTTTCCAATGAAATGTTTCATATTGTCTTACTTTTTCATTCTTTTGGCCTCATTTTATTGTTTCTTGATTTCTCTTAAAGTCATTATGTTCCATTTGTTCACTTCTTATTTTTTTTTGTTTTTTGTTTTTTTTGCAAGCAAACGGGTGTTAAGTGGCTTGCCGAAGGCCACACAGCTAGTTAATTATTAATGTCTGAGACCAGATTTGAACCCAGGTACTCCTGACTCCAGGGTCGGTGCTTTATCTACTACGCCACCTAGCCACCCCCTCACTTCTTATTTTTAAGGAATTATTTTCTTTGGTGAGATTTTGTATTACCTCTTCCATTGGACCATTTCTTTTTATGGAGTATTTTATTTTTGGTGAATTTTTGTGACTCTTTTTTCCATTTGACTAATTCTGCTTTATAACACATTCTTCTCCTCATTTTTTTTGTACTTCTCACCCTTTATCCTTGTCTATTTTTTTAACAGTATGTTCTCTACAGTATTTCATTATGTTTCCTTTATCAAAATGTTGACTCAGTTTGATTGATATTCATTCATCACCATCATTGGTCTTTCCAATGTTTTCTCTACCTTTTTTATTTGATTTCAAAATCATTTTTGAGCTTTTCCATGGGCTGAGACCAATTTATATCTTTTTTGGAGATTTTGGAAGAGCTTTGACTCTGTTATCTTATTCTGAGTGTAAGTTTTAATCTTTGTAGACAATCTAGCACTTTCTGTGGTCAGGATTTTTTTCTATTGTTTGCTCATTTTCCCAGGCTATTTCTTGACCTTCAACTCTTTATTAAAGAGGGTTTCTGCTTCTAGGGTAGAGGGTTCCAAGCTTCAATTTCAATGCAGTTATTTTCAGAGATACTTCTGGGGAACTGCAAGTTTTCAGTTCTTCCAAGATCTTATGATCTAAGGAGGGGTGTTTTTACTACTTTCCTGGTCTGTGCTTTGGTCTGTGAGCAACCACAAGTACTCTTTTCTGCCCTGGAACTGTGACAAGAATCCCTGCTCCACTGTGGCCACAACCCCTGGTGTGCTACTATTCTACTCATCCTGAACTGCCTCTCAGGATTGTCACCCTGATTTGTGTATGTGCAAAGCAAAAGTTTCCTTCTCAGTGTTAGAAAAGAGATCCTGGTAATCTTCTGATCAATTATTTGACACTTTAGTGTATAAAGGATATGAGTTCTGAAAGTAGCTATTGCCAATGCTGTTTCAGTGGCTCCCAAGACCTGCTACTAGTTTTCTGGGTCTGGACTCTGTTGACTTGTCCTGTGCTCAGATCTCACCCCAAGGCAATAGACCCTTTCTAATGAATTTCTATGTTGTCTTTGGCCTTTGTGGGCTGAGAAATCTGGAAGCCACCATAGTGTCCACTGTTTCAGTCATCTCCAAAGTCTGTTTTTGGTTTGCTGGAGCCTATTCTATTCTAGTGAAGTCTCTGAACTGTGTTACTCTCTCACCTCAGTGCAGTAGATTTTCTTGCTGATATTCTAAGTTGTCTTGGGCTACAAAATTGTTGCACACCATCTTTTTATGGGTTTTGCTGCTTTAGAATTTGTTTAGACTCATTATTTAAAGATATTTGGAGGGATTTGGGATGGAGCTAAGGCAAGTTGCTGCCTTGGCTCTGCCATCTTGGCTCTACCATTTAGGTTCTGTAGATAAATTTGCCTCTTTCCAATCTTTAGTATTTGAATCATAGATTTAGAGTTGGAAAATATCTTAAGGATAATTTTGTCTAGCCTCTCTGTTTTAAAGATGAGATCAGGAAGGAGGAGCTAGCAAGTTCAGCTGTCTCATTTTATACTTGAGTTATCAGAGGTCTAAGGAGACTAAGTGACTTGCTGATAATAGTAATGTCAAAGACAGAATTCAAATCCATGTCTTCTTACCACAAGTTGTTTTTGCCCAGTATTAACATGTAGTCATAGAATTTGAATTCAATCTTTGGTACTTCCATTTTCAATTCAACACTCTTACCACTACACCTTAAATATACATTGGTAGAATAGGATAGCAAGTCCAATGGAACACAAGCTGTGAATATGCAAAACTATAGTCAGAACCCAGACTTTATGACTAACACAAAATTTCTATGATGACATGGGATCCAAAAGTAGATCATAAAGTTTTTCTGCTTTAGGGAGAAAAATCACTGACTGATTTCAAAATAAAAGTACCATTAACCAAGTAGAAACACACCATTTCATTAGATTCATACTTAATTTTTAAACATATCCCTAAAAGTCTTTTCCCTTTCTTTTTTCCTTCATTGTGGAAAAAAACAGACCTCACAGAAATGATTGAAAGCAATAGGCTTTAGTTCTTTCCTTAGATTAGTATAACTTTCTTATTGTTGTTTTCCCTGCTTCTAGATTCTCATTGCTCCCAAAATTTGACACATTAATACCAAATTTTTTTTATCATTTCTGTACCACTTTGTTAATCTATAATTACATTTATTCAACACAAGGAATTCAATAGAATTCAATTTATTCAATGGTTTCCCCCTTGTCTGAATAAAATACAGACTTGCAAATCATTCTTTTCCGCTCTTGTGCCTTCCCATTTGGAAAACTTTGCAGAGGTTATAAACTAAATGTTTAGAGTAACTCTTTTCCCACACCAAAAACTTTTTATTTTAGTCATCAGGCAATGCTCATTTCATCCAGAAAGCTTTCCTGATGAATTCTGCCTCACTTTGAACTCATTTCTATCCAAACCTACCCTTCACTCTTATGCTTATAATTATTGTATCATATATGTATGTATTTATTTGTTTACTTGGTCCATATTTGTTATTTCATATCCCTTTGAAATTCTTGATAAAGAATTATGTAATTGGATACTTTTGCGGTGAACACAACATTTATTGGTAAATATAGTAAATATATAATAATATATATAGTTATATAGTAACTATAAGTTAATAAATATAGTAAGTATAAGTGTTGATTTTATATACCCAATTCTGTTTCAAGTCTCCACTATATGATTGAGTTGTTTGAGTAAGTTTTTTTCTATAAGACCGGTGTTCTATCCACTGTACGACCTAGCTGCCCCTTTATAAGCTGATTTCAATAAAATAAACAATTTTGTAGTATGATATAGTAAATGTTTGTGTTCATAAACATGTTTATTCATAAGCATATTTTATAAACATGTATGTATAAACCTGTGTGTTCATAAACAACTGATATATGTGTGAAGCCTCTGATATGAGGGAGCACCAAAGAAAAAAATTTATTATCAATTTAATCAATAAATTATGTAGTAAGCTATCAATCAAATTATGTGGTAAACAGTTTAGGAACATTCTTAGAGGAAAACATAAAAAAATCTTCCAGAGGTCTCAGCCTTGGGCAAAGTCAGGGCTGGTTTAAACATCCTCACATTAGAGACTATTTTTGTGACAGAGACTTACTTGCCAGATGCCAATCTGGAGGGAGGCACACAGCTGGAGCCTAGAAGAGACATAACTTTTTCAAAGAAGTTTATTGAAATCTTTAGGATTTTGATGCTAGATTTCTTCTTAGAAGAGAATACTGTTGCCACTCTTTGATTAATAAAGTTTGCATGCATTGAAAAATGTAAATCTAGCATTTAGCATTGCTGTGGCACTAGATGGAAATATAAAGGCTATATATGCACACACCTTTCATTACAATTCTCTTGGCAATTGTTAATTGTAGAGAAATTCCTGGTACGCCTAAGAAATCAAATGATTTCTTCAATCATACCAACAACTTATATTATTTGTATGTCTTTTACTCTCTTATTTGGATTGCCACATCTGCACACAAAAGTATCCAAAACCACAGTAGTACTTCCTTTGAGATTTTAAGCAAGTCACTTTAATTCTTAGGTTCTGATTTTCCCATCTATAGACTGTGGATGATGATACAGTCTTTCCTGTATAGTAATACCTGAACTTTTTGAGTTTTAGAAGAGGTTCCCTTATGATTTGGGGCACATAATAGGTAGAAGTTAACTTGTTTCTTGGTGTTGAGGAGATTAAGCTACCTTTGGTTATATTAAAATAATTCAAGCAGACAGACCAAAATATAAAGTGGATGGGAGGCAGGAGTCAAGTGAGAGTATAGGGTGGGCACAAACCATTAAAAACCTAGTGGAGAAAACAATGACAAAAGCAACAACAGGAGACAAAGAATTGTGCAAGGCTAAGCTCATATGTGTTTTATTCTGGCCCTGCTCATACATTTGGTGTCACCCCCTTAGCACTAAAGTGAAACTGAAAGGAAGAAGGACAGAGGAATTTTCCAGATTGCAAATTATAAGTTTGTTGGTCAAGCTGTGGCCAAAAAAAATCATCATCCTTTGGAAAAACCTAACAATGAACCTCTTCAAGCAGGTCAAGTCCTCAAATGGCATATACAGACTATTATTAACGGGCCTCGGCACATACTCAAAATCTTTGCAGTTTGATAGAACCTGACAAAACTCATGCTCTAACTGAATGACCTTAAGAAACCTAAAGCTATCTCTATGTCATGAGAAGCATTGAAAATGGGGCTGTGGGAGTGGGAGAGGGTGGATCTTTAATGGCTGATGATAGAGGCTAGAAGTAAAAAAAATATTAGAAGAGAAGAAGAAAGAAAACCAATGCTGCTAGATGCTGCTGATTGACTCATTTTATCTCATTTAAGGGTTACTGAAAGAGAATAACAAAAGAAAAGAATAAAAAAACATTACTTGTACAATTTAATGAAGGGAAGAGGACAATAAGAAGAATCTGTAAAACAGATACTTGTGAGGGTTTTCTTTATAAGGTAGGAAAATAGCACTGTCTTACTTCTCTCCCCATCCATCATTCCCAACCCCCCAATACAGTAATAAAGCCAAAGATTTTTTTATTTGTTTGATTTGTTTTTGCTTTTATTGATGACATACAGGCATATAATAGAGGCAAGGATGGTGGAAAATAGTGGCTTTGCTTTTTTTATTTAGCTTTCATTCTGACTTAATTTTATTTTCATACTAAGCTAAATTTGATCATGGGCTTTGTACATCATATTCCACACAAATCTTTTGTAGTTTCTTTGACAAAACTTCCTGAAAAGTGTTTTGGAAGCTCAGAATTCCCAAAAGGAGTTTAACAAATGTAACAATTTCTAACCCTAAGTTAGGTGTTTGGACCAATGATATAAAAATCAGTTTAAGTCAAAAGATAAGTCAAAAGAAATGACTCAATTTTAGCCTTATAACACTATCTAGATTTTGTTGAACTTTCTTACCTGGAAATAGTGGCTCATAGCCTCTGTTATAATTACAAAGAGCTTTCAGAGTGTCCCTTTTATAGAAAAATTTTGAACACTAGCAAGTACCTACTAATGTATTGTTCTGAGGGGATGAATATCAAATCCTTTAAACAAAGAGAAGGTGGGCATCAGAATCCAAAACAGATACTTCCATGGCAACTAGAAGAACATTTTCTGGCTGTGACAGAACAAGCAGGGGAGAGTGGACAAAGAGCTATGATAATAGTACCATCAGAGTCTATAACAACCCTATACCATCAGAGATATGTGTTGTCCTGGGTATGTATGAAGTTTAATCATTTGAGTTCCATAAACTTATGCTTTCCATAAATGTGCCTTAACTAGTATTTATGCTTTGTTAGATAAGTTGCCTGATTATCTGTATTCATTTATGTGTGTATCCTCCTTGTGTGCCTCCCATCTTCTCTATCTGTGTGCCTAACCCACTACTACTGAGGTAACCTTTTTTTTTTTTTTTTTGGATTTTTCAAGGCTTGCACAAGGCCACACAGTTAGGTAATTATTAAGTGTCTGAAGCCATATTTGAACTCAAGTACTCCTGACTCCAGGGCCTGTGCTCTACCCACTGTACCACCTAGCCGCCCCTGAGGTAACCTTTAAAAGGGTATTTATAATTTTTCTCTTGTCTCTTTGTTTACTATGCAATCTGATTAAATTACTTTTGTTTGAAGCAATGTATACTCTGATTAATTGGTAAATGGATGTGCATTGGTGGGAGCATATAAGTTATGTTTTGTTGTTTTAATGGGCAATGACCCAGAAAGTAGCTCAAAGTTTTGTGGATATACCATGTGTAAAAGTGGGTACTCTTAGGGTCTATACAAAGATAAAGTATTTCTGCTCCACAAAATATTATGCAGCAGGCACCTCCTTTTTTCAATTCTATTTGTTTGAAGTCAAGGAAATAATTCAATTCCCTGGAAGTAATAAGGTTTTTGTAAGATATACTTCAGTAGAACAATTTGATTTATTTTGGTCATTTTTATCAAGAGAAAAAGTGATGGAGCTGTTGGAAGAATTTTGTGTTCTTGTACTTAGCAGGTCAAGTACAAAGACTATTCAATCCCTTAGGAAATAAAATAGAGGACTGAGAAGATATTGTCACCCAGTTTTAAAAAATTGCAATTTATTACCAATTCTAGTAAACTGAAATGGCATATTTAGTATTTGAAATAGGGAATAAAAATGTGAAACAGAACTATTGCAAGGGGAACATGAGGCAAACCTGTTTTTCACTTAATGACAGAGAAGGGTTACTGCTAGTACAGAAGACAGCCAAATGCATACTCTGGAAATGACTCAAGAAATCATTTGATTATTATGTGCAGGGGAACAGGAACAACAGAGCGTGTGACATCTGACTACATACCTGGAGAAAAGTCTTCTTGGCACCATAAAGAAAGGAGAAAGCATAATTTCAGGAAAGGAGAATTTTGCATTGAGAGAGGAAAGAAAATGCTATACGTACACACACACACACACACACACACACACACACACACAGACACATATATATATGAAAAATAAACATGAAAGGAATACAGGGAAGAATTGGAGGAAAGATTGTGGTGGAGGGAGACTAAGAATAATATTTTTTTTCTAGAAAACTGTTGGAAATTTACAGAGGAGAAAAGAGAATGTATGAAGACCAAGAAGATAAATAATTGCAGGTAAAGATCAAATACAATTAACACACCTAGTATAAATGGAGCCAAAATAAGTCCCCAGAGAGAGGATGCTATAAGAAAGCAGTTTAATAAAAATTTCAAGATAAGCAAATAGGCTAGAAAATAAAGAATTCAAAAAGGAAGGAAACAGAAGGTAAAAAAAAAATACAAACCTCAAACCAGTGAAATTATTATACATCTAGAGAAAGTAATGTTTCAAATGAAATATTGATTACAAATAGTACAAATAGTAGAAACTATGATTATAAATAGTGCAAATATTGCAGAAATACCAAAATGAAAACCAATAATTTCTGAGAGGAGAGAAACTGCCTGTAATTTTTTTAAGAGTATATATTAAAAGCTGGCAGGGACATTAGAGGCTTTCAAGTCCAACACTATTATTTTTAGATGAGATGAAGGCACAGAGAGGATTAAGGAATTTTCCCAGAGTCACATAGTAGAATAGGACTGGAACTCAGATTTTCATGACTAAATCCAAGGCCCTATCAACTATGCCACCTAGTTTCTTGCACAAAATACAAATCTGAGTGCAAAGAAGCAAAGGTTGGAGCTCTAGACTGGTCATTTGGGGGAGGATGAGATATTTGTTCAACACAAGTAATATACGTGTTTGAAGCATATTGGATCAGCATAGGAAAATGCCAGGTATGGATTAGAGAAAGGAAAATATGAGACTTATGAATGAACGTGTAACTGATAATCATTTTGGAAAGGAAAATTTTTTTTTGAAGAGACTGATATTACTATGAAAGTGAAGATCTTTAAAAAGTTCAAAACCTAAAAAAGTTCAAAAGATATAATTTCTGTGTAATCATTTTATTAAAAATGCTATCATTTTAATAAAAGAGGTCAGTGGAACTCTCGAAGGCCAAAGACCATCCTGGTGGCAAGTTCATGGCTTATATGCTCTTGGGAAAGTGGATGAGCAAGAGAGTGGTGATTAACAAGTAATGAGAGAATATGAATACTGCAATGAGGGATTGACCCTATTTTAATGAACTTTGATTATAAAATTTTTTCCCTAAAATTGTCCCCCAGCTTTGTACAATTTAATTTAAGAATATATTCCTTCTCAAACCTGAACAGAAAACTTGGGCTTCCCTACCTTTAATTTAATTCTTTATAAGTTTTGGGTGGATTCAGATCAAGATTGAGGAGAATTAATTCAATCACATTATCAGGAATGTCCTTCAAGAAACTTTAAATGAGACTATAGAAAAAGAGGAATCTCTAGATTTACCCAAACCATTAGTTATTACAACCATTTCTCTCAAGGTTTTGAGGGCAAGGTGATATTGTAGAAAGCTTCCAAGAAATTATCTATGAAGCTAAATATTTAGAAACAGCCTCCAAAAGTATACAAGATAGATAGAGAGGTTCTCTCAGGGTTGCAAAAAAAATGGATACAGGTCTTGCTTTTGCCAGGATTGACTGGGAGATCCTGGATAAATTGTATATTTATGTATCTAGGGAATCTCTAAGGTTTTAAATTGTAGAGATGGACTGAACTGCTTTAGTAGAAAGAATTTACTCAGGCACTCCCTCTACCAAGGATATCATAGTATCTAATTACAAAGAATTGGGACATTTTTATTCAGATCCCATTGCAAAATGTGGTATGTTTATAAAAAAAGAAAACTGACTTTATAAAAATGGCAGATGTAATGTACAAGAAAAAAATGAAGATTGTATTATGTAATATAAAAGATCTTACCTTTTCCAATAATGCTTTGGTGATAGCAGAATGCAATTTCCCCAAAGCCAGGGCATTTGGTAGAAGCATTTGGAGGATGAGCACATTTTTATTAAATAGGAAGGAATAAAAAAATGTGATCAAGAGAAACGATCAAATGGAGATATCATCTCTCCTTTTAATACATCAGCCACAAAACAAGTTAAAATATTACATGAATAAAGGGGGGGGGAGAGAAGATTGTCCAAATTATAGGAGTTTGGGGTATAGATAAGAAAAAAGGGAAAGGGGAAAGAATTTGAATAGAAATCTTAATCACTATACATCTATTAAGGGCCTGCTGTATTCTATTATGATAAGCCCTGGAGATATAACTAAAGGTAAAAGACAATTCCTTCCTTCAAGGAACTCACATTAAAAAGAAAATTAAACAATTAATTTAAAGGGATAAACATTGTAAAAGACTAAAGGGAAAACTGGACCATAATAATAATAGAATATATATTTAGAGGCCCAAAATATTATTTTAGGTTTTTGTAAGGCAAATGGGGTTAAGTGGATTGCCCAAGGACACACAGCTAGGTAATTATTAAATGTCTGAGACCAGATTTGAATCCAGGTACTCCTGACTCCAGGGCTGCTGCTTATCTACTGTGCCACCTAGCTGCCCCCAAAATATTTTATTTCACAGTCCAAAATATTTAAAAAAAAAGAATGGAAGATAGCAGTGGGTTTAATAGATTACAATGGTTACAGTAAATTAAAGAGAAAACTGTACAAATTAGAAATTATTTATGAAATTATTTCAGTTAAAAGAAAAAATCCAAAAAGAAGTAAAGGGATTAGTCATTAAACAACAATCCCAGTATGAATGAACACATGTTTTAATAGTATTCTTCAACTTAAAAAGTGTGTTCAAATTGCCATTTGTAAATAATACTTGTTCACATTTTTAATGCACTTTGCTCTTTTCAAAGTATTTTCCACAATATACACCCCTTTCCACCTAGTTAATGATGGATGGTGCATTGGCAGTAAAGGACTTAGCAGATATTGGTATGGGAGATAGTGTAGTATTGTGGAAAATGTCTTGGTTCTGTAATTTAAAAAATCTGGGTTCAATTCCTGCCTCTAACACTTTCTATGTCTTGGACAAGTCAATTAGCCTTCCTGAATCTCAGTTTCCTCATTTAGAAAATGACCAGGTTGGACAGATGGCATGAAAGATTCCTTCTAGTTTTAGATATATCTATTTTTTTTAAGAATTCCATAAATAAGTTCTATAAACATTATTTTCACTCTGGTGATTACATTTTGTGAATTCTATCCAAGAAATGACTATGACAAACACTGAACAATTTAGAAAAAAAATTCACTCTACCATAACAAATGAGGAAAAATGGTTATGGACAAGTGAGCCATTAATAAATCAGATGTCTATGAATAATCAAATCATCAACTAGGTTGAGCAATACCAAAATTGTTGTTAAATCAGAGGAAAGGACTGGAAAAAATTTCAACCAAAACTATTTTTTAAAAAAGTATTGATCTTGAAAAATGGGGAAATTGATAATGATAAAGATTATAACTTTGATTATCCTAGAGATGGTTAAATAAAACTCATCTAACTGAATCAGGTAGCAATCATCTCCCTGGAAAACAGAAAATCATGATAGTCATTGGCAACAATGTATGACAACTTCTTGAAAAATAATACATTATAAAGGCAGTTGATACAAGATTATAGGCCATATAGCCCCAAAAAGCAATTTGGGGGGGGGGTAAATAAGCCTGCAGAAATCTTAGGATATACCTGAACAGAGTGTAATAAATTATAAATGGAGTACATTTTCTAGTATTTATAAGGTAATATATTCCTATTAAAGTATTATAATCCAATGAAATTGCTACATTTGGTGGCAATTGGTGACTGGCTCTGAAGTCAGGAGGACCTGAGTTCAAATATGACTTCAGATATTTAATAATTACCTAAGTTTGTGATCTTGGGCAAGTTACTTAACCCCACTGCCTTGCCAAAAAAAGCAATTACTATATTTAAACTCTTAGGACTTCACTTGTATTTTATGTATAAATGGAAATAACATTTAGGAAAATAAAATCAGTAATTGAATATGGGTCTTTTAAAGTAAAGAATAGGAATAGAGAGGAATTAGATCCTTTTGTTCACTTTATAAAAACTCACAGATGAGGAGATTCTCTTTACTAAGGCAGGTTGCCACATTCTCTATAACTCTTTACAAGTTGCCTAGGACTCAGAGAAATTAAGTATTTTTTTCATGGTCAAAAAACTTGTATGTATTGAAATTTGGATTTGGCCAATATTTCCCAGTTACTTGATCAGTTCTTTATCTACTATGAAACAACACCTCAAATAAACATGGGACACACACACACACACACACACACACACACACACACACAATACTTAAGAAAGCACAATTTCACATCAATAAAAAATCTAAATTCAAAACATTTCACAAGAAAATCCTAAAAGAATAGAAAAGTCAGGACAATTGACATAAAAGACATAATCAGGGACATATATGACTGAAACAAGATGTAAAATGTGTGTGATATAGACCATAGAGTACCTGTGAGAGGAGCTAAGTGTGATTGGTTCCAATTTAAGATACAGATTGAAAAAGGTAACATATTAAATAAATTTGAAGATAAGAACATTCAAGATTATTATCCTCAAATTTCTTAGGCATTAATGAGAAAGGTATAGAACTATACTCAGTGGTGACCATTCATTAATATTATTTAAGTTCAGCTGCTTTAATAGTTTTATTTGGAAGGAAAACAAAAGTAATAATAGGTTATAAAATATATAAAATACATAAAATATTTGGAATTTAGGTCCTTTTCCTCTTTAATATGTCTAGGACTTAGTATTGGTATTATATATATAATATACATAATATATATGTATATATATATATATATACATATATATATATAAGAGTTTGCAAAGTTTAGTTAATTTGGGGATATAATTTCAAATTGCTTTTCAGAATGAGTGGACCAATCCATAGTTCTACCATGAGTGCATTTAAGTGCCTGTTTTTTTTTTCTTTTTGATATTACACAGAAGGCCACAAATTTATCATCCTACAACTTACTAAAAGATGTGGAGAATCACTATGTTTGTTGTTCCTTGACTATAAAAGAGCATTTGATTCAAATATTGTCTTTTTTTTGGTTTGCATTCATTAGACACCTTTATTCAGAATGAAAACACCATCAATAACTCAGGAATAATGTATTCAGTTGTCAGACTTTTAAATTCAATGTCAGAAGAAATTGTTAAAATTTAATAGCTTTTTCCTTTGGTCATGGCCTAATTACACGATCATTTAAGTTTGACCCCCCCAAAAGACCTGAAATGATTGAGGACATGCAAAAGGTTGAATATATAAAGGAGATAGGATAGGATGGAAGCTCCTTGAGAATGGAGATTGTTTTCTTTGTATTTGTATCTGCAGCAAATACAACAGAGCATGGCATGTGTTATTTATTCATTTATTTGAATCATATTTTACTCTTCATGACCTCATTTGGGGTTTTCTTGACAAAGATACTGAACTGATTTGCTATTTCCTTCTCCAGCTCATATCACAAACGAGGAAACAGAGGCAAACAGGGTCAAGTGACTTGCTGAGGGTCATGCAGCTAGTAAAGAACCTGAGTCTGGATTTGAACTCAGATCTTCCTGACTCTAGGCTTGGTACTCTGTCCACTATGCCATCTAGCTGCTCTGACATGCAAGGCCCTCAATAGCTGATTGACCGAATAGATTTAAGTATCACTCAAGGACAAATGATTTCTGGTCATTCTTTCCTAGGGTTACATAGCTGGACGAGAGATGGGATCCGAGCCTAGCTCTCAAGCCATTGACAAAAACCCATCAATTCACCTCTGCAGCCTCTCTCAAATATGTTCCCTTCTCTGCTGTGACACTGTCACCACTCTGGTGCATAACTTCATGCTTGGATTATTGCATTAGCCTATTGCTGGGTCCTCCCCACTTCGATCTGTCCTCCATTCAAAACACTAAAGTGAAGTTCCTAAGTCTGATCTTGCCACCACCACCACCACCACTCAATTCATTCCAATGACTTTTTTTTCCTTGGTAAAAGCTACTGTTTTATGTAGTTGGAAAACAAATCAATAAAATATTTTTTCTATTGGAGAATAGTTTTATTATTATTATTTATTATTATATAATATATTATTATGTTTATATATTTATTGTTATTTATTATTATATTTATTATATATTATATTTGTTATTATATTTATTATTATCATTATTATTATAAAATTGAATCAGGTCCCTGTATATTCATAAATGTGAGATCTTTATCCTAGTAACTTGGTATAAACTTTTTCCCCCCCAGTTAATTTCCCTTCCAATTTTAATTGCTTTTAATGTGAAAACTTCAGTTTTATACAATCAAACTGTTTATTTTTATCTTCTATGAGCCTACCTATGCGGCAAGCTAGATAACATAGTGGATAGAGTTGTGAGGTCTGTCGATAGGAACATTTATTTTCTTGGCTATTTCAAATATAATCACTGACACTGAATGCCACTTAATTCCACCTGCCTCAGTTTCCTCATGTGTAACATGAGCTGGAGAAAAAAGACGTGAGGGAAATGACGATCCTCCACAGGCCTTGCTTGGCGGCAATTCCAAAAGCTGTCCGGCACCTCCTGCTCCCAGTCCGCTGCGCGTCTCATCAGTTCATCCATTGGAACAACCTCATACACTGCAACTTTGTCTTGTATAGTGTTCAAGGTCAAGGCGTCCTGCAGAGATGGCTGCGGTGACACAAAGAGAAGAGGAGGGCCCGGGCCTCAGCTCTGCCGGGCCGAGCCTGGAGAAAGGAGAGAAGACCGGGGAGGCTCGGCCCGGCCCGGCTTGGCTCGGCCCGGCCCATCCCGGCCGGCGCGGCCCAATTAAGCCCAGTCCGGATCGGACCGGCCCAGCCCCGTCCAGCACAAACCAGCCCGGCCCCGGTGAGCACAACCGAGCCGAGCCGTGCCGAGCCGAGCCGAGCCGAGCCGTGCCGAGCCGAGCCGAGCCGTGCCGAGCCGTGCCGAGCCGTGCCGAGCCGTGCCGAGCCGTGCCGAGCCGAGCCGAGCCGAGCCGTGCCGAGCCGAGCCGAGCCGTGCCGAGCCGTGCCGAGCCGTGCCGAGCCGTGCCGAGCCGAGCCGTGCCGAGCCGTGCCGAGCCGAGCCGTGCCGAGCCGTGCCGAGCCGTGCCGAGCCGTGCCGAGCCGAGCCGAGCCGTGCCGAGCTGAGCCGAGCCGAGCAGAGCCGAGCTGTTCTGAGCCGAGCCGAGCCGAGCAGAGCCGAGCCGAGCCGAGCCGTGCCGAGCTGAGCCGAGCCGTGCGGAGCCGAGCCGAGCCGAGCCGAGCCGAGCCGAGCAGAGCCGAGCTGTTCTGAGCCGTGCCGAGCCGTGCCGAGCCGAGCCGTTCCGAGCCGAGCCGTTCCGAGCCGAGCCGAGCCGAGCCGAGCCGAGCCGAGCCGAGCCGAGCCGAGCCGAGCCGAGCCGAGCAGAGCCGAGCAGAGCTGAACCGAGCCGAAGAAATTCATAGTTTTCATCCAGGTCACAAAAATGGAGAGTGCCCATAGCAAGGTGCAAATCACAACAGATTGGTGCCTTGGGCGTTGGCATTGATACCAAAGTGGGGTAAAGGCCAAATATCGTCTTAAAGACTCCTTCATCTGAGTCTCTCATTGGGCGACTCTCGTGACAAGTTCATGGACAAGTTAAATGTGGAAAGGAATATTAATTAGCAAACTAAGATATCTTCTCCATTTCTCATTTGCATCATAGTTTCAAAACAATGAATATTTTTAATAATAACAGCAGTTCACATTTCTTTATTGCTTTAAGATTTACAAAATGTTTTTTCTTTCTTTTTAAAAACACATTTATGCATTTTTTCAACTATATGCAACAGTATCTTTTCTCAAAGTTTTGAGTTTTACAATTTTTCTCCCTTCCTCCCTTGCTCCCCCTCCTCTGACAGAAAGCAATTGGATATAGGCTATACATTAAAACCATGTTAAGCATTGGTCAATACTGATCATGTTGTGAAAAAGAATCAGATCCAAACAGAAGAAAGAAAACATTAGAGAGAGAAAAAAAATGACATAATATATGACAACTTTTAAAAACTGAGAATAATAAGCTTTGGTCTCCTTTTAAACTTCACAGTTCCTTCTCTGAATATTTATGATATTTTCCATCATATAAGTCTTTAAAATTTGTCTTTGATTATTGTACTGCTGAAATGAACAAGTACATCATGGTTTATCATCATCCCATGTTGTTATTGTGTATAATGTTCTGGTTCTGCTCATTTCATTTAGTATCAGTATATGAAAGTCTTTCTAGGCTTTTCTGAAATCCCATCTCTCATGTTTTCTTATAAAACAATAGTGTTCCATCACCATATACCACAAATTGTTAAGCCATTCCTTAATTGATAAGCATTCCCCTCAATTTCCAATTCTTTGCCACTACAAAAAAAATAACTGCTATGAATATTTTTATACATGAGGGATATTTATCCTTCTTAATGATCTCTACAGGCTACAGACCCAGTAGTTTTATTGTTGGATCAGAGGGATGCACATTTTTATTACCCTTTGGGTATAATTTCAAATTGCTCTCCAGAAAGTTTGGATGAGATCACAGCTCCACCAATAATACATTAGTGTCTTAGTTTTTCCACATTCCCTTCAACATTAATCATTTACCTTTCTAGTCATATTGACCAATCTGAAAGCTGTGAAGTAAGTAGCAACTTAGAGATGGTTTAAATTTGCATTTTTAATAATGATTCAGAGCAATTCTTTCATATGATTATAGATAGTTTTGATTTCTTTGTCTGAGAATTGCCTTTCCATATTCTTTGACCATTTATAAATTGGGGAATGACTTGATTTTTTAAAATAAATTTAACTCAGAGTTCTCTCGATATATTTTATTTTATTTTTCGGTTTTTGCAAGGCAAAGGGGTTAAGTGGCTTGCCCAAGGCCACACAGATAGGTAATTATTAAACGTCTGAGTTCGGATTTGAACTCAGGTACTCCTGACTCCAGGGCCAGTGCTCTGTCCACTGCATCACCTAGTTGCTCCTTCTCCATATATTTTAGAAATGAGTTCATTCTCAGAAACACTAGTTGTAAAAATTGTTTCCCAGTTTACTACATTCTTTTTAATCATGGTTGCAGTGATTTTGTTTGGGCAAACCCTTTTTAATTTAATGTAAGCAAAATTATCCAGTTTGTTTTGTATAATATTCTCTTATATCTTCTTTGGTCATGAAAGGGGGAGCCCCTTTCCATAGATCTGCTAGGTAAACTATTCCTTGTTCTCCTAATTGGCTCATAATATTACCTTTCATGTTTAAATTCTGCTCCCATTTTGACCTTATCTTGGTATAGGGTGTGAGATACTGATCTATGTCTAGTTTCTACCATACTGCTTTCCAGTTTTCCCAGCAGTTTTTATCAAAGCGTGAGTTTTTAATTCCACAAGCTAAACTCTTTGGGTTTATCAAACAGGAGATTACTGTAGTCATTTCCTATCTCTTTTGTACCTAATTTATTCCATTGATCCACCACTCTGTTTCTTAGCCAGTACCAAACAGTTTTGATGACTAATACTTTATAATATAATTTTAGATCTGGTATGATTAGGTCTTTTTTTCATTAATTCCCTTAATGTTCTTAACCTCTTGTTCCTCCATATGAATTTAGTTACTATTTTTTCTAGCTCACTAAAGTAATTTCTTGGAAGTTTGATTGGTATATCCCTAAAAAAATTTAATTTAGGTGGAATTGTCATTTTAATTATATTAGCTTGCCTACCCATAAGTAATTGATATTTTCCCATATATATATATATATATATATATATATATATATATAAAACTTTATTTGTGTGAAAAGTGTTTTTATACTTATTTTAATAAAGTTTCTGAATCTGCCTTGACAGGTAGACTTCCAAGAATTTTATGTCATCTGAAGTTATTTTAATTGTGATTTCTCTTTCTAACTCTTGCTGCTGTATCTTATTAATAATACATAGAAGTGCTGAGATTTATTTTGGTTTATTTTGTATCTTGTGACTTTGCTAAAGTTGCTAATTCTTTCCAGTAGTTTTTAGAATGATTCCCTAGGGTTCCCTAGGTAGAACATCATAATATCTGCAAAGAGAGTTTTGTTACTTCATTACTGATTCTAATTCCTTCAATTTCTTTTATCTTCTCTTATTGCTAAAGATAACATTTCTAATACAATATTGAATAATAGTGGTGATAATTGGTAAACTTGTTTTATCTCTGATCTAATTGGGAATGCTTCTAGTTTATCCTCAATACATATAATACTTGTTGATGATTTTACATAGATACTGTTTATGATTTCAAGCAACATTCCATTTATTCCCGGAGTCTCCAGGGTTTTTAAATAGGAATGGGTGCTGTATTTTGTGAAAAACTTTTTCAGCATCAATTGAGCTAATCAAATGATTTAGTTTAGTTTGTTATTGATATAGTCAATTATGCTGATAGCTTTCCTAGGAGTGAACAAACTCTGCATTCCTGTTATAAATACTGCTTGATCATAATGTATTATACTAGGGGTAACTTGCTGTAATTGCTTTGCTAATATTTTATTTAGAAGTTTTGAATTCAGATTCATTGGGGAAATTGATCTATATATTTTTTCTCTGTTTTGACTCTTCCTTCTTTAAGTACCAGCACCATATTGGTGTCATAGAAGGAATTTGTCAGATCTCCTTTACCTATATTTGAAATAGTTTATATTAAAACTGGAACTAATTGTTCCTTGAATGTTTGGTAGAATTCACTTGTAGATCCATCTGGCCCTGTAGATTTTTTTCTTATGGAATTCACTGATGTGTTCAATTTCTTTTTTTTGGGGGGGCAGTTTATATTTTGTAAATATTCATCTATTTCATTTAAATTATCAAATTTCTTGGCATACAGTTGGGCAAAAATAGCTTCAAATTATTACTTTATTTTTCCTCTTCATTAGTGGTGAATTCACTTTTTTCATTTTTGATTCTAGTAATTTGTTTTTCTTCTTTATTTTTTAATAAAATTAACCAAAGATTTATCTATTTTTGTTTTTATTTTTATTTTTTAAATTTTATTTTCAATTTTTTTTATCCCAACTACATGTAAGTTTCAAACTGTACTTCCAAAACCTTGAGTTTCAAATTCTCTCCCTTCCTCCCATTTCACACCCTCCCCATTGAGAAAAGCAAATTACTTGGTATAGGGTAAAAATGTGTAGCCATGAAACATATTACTATAATAGTCATGTTGTAAAGGTAAATATAATTCCCCTCCCCTAAGGAAAAAGAAATCTTAAGAACGAATAAAGTGAGAAAAATAGTGTTGCTTCAGTCTGTATTCAGACACTATCAGTTCCTTCTTTGGGATAGCTGTCTTTATCAAAAGTCTATCAGAGAGGGGTGGCTAGGTGGCACAGTGGATAAAGCACCGGCCCTGGAGTCAGGAGTACCTAGGTTCAAGTCTGGTTTCAGGCACTTAATAATTACCTACCTGTGTGGCCCTGGGCAAGCCACTTAACCCCATTTACCTTGCAAAAACCTTAAAAAAAAGTCTATCATAGAAATTGTTTCAATATTTTTTTCCCCACAGTTGCTATTGCTAGGTGTATTTCCTGCATCCTATTCCTGCCCACCCTTTTTACTCTGTTATTTCTCTCTCTCTCTCTCTTCTTTCACTCTGCCCCTCCTCAAAAGTGTATTGTATCTGACTATCCTCTCCCACAATCTTCCCTCTCTTCTATCCCCTACATCCCCCTCCCCTCTCTCTGTCCCTTTTCTCCCATCTCTTTCCTTTCCTATTTTCCTCTAGGGTAAGATAGATTTTTATACGAGTGTGTATATTATTCCTCTCTGTATATTATTTCCACTTAATGAGAGTGAAAGCTCATTCATTCCCCCTTACCTTCCCCCTCCTTTCCACTCCATTGCAAAAGCTTTTCCTTGCCTTTTTATGTGAAATAACCAAACCTGTTTCTTTCCCAATCTCCCAGTATATTCCTTTCTCACCCATGTCACTCCATCTTTTTAATATATTACACCTTCAAATTCAAACTCATTCCTGTGTTTTATCTATATATGCTCCTAATTGCCTTAATAAATGAGAGGGTTCAAATGAATTATCAGTTATCATCTTTCCATACAGTAATACAATCAGTTCAACATCAAATCCCTCATAATTTGCCCTTCCCATTCACTCTCTCTATGCTTCACCTGAGTCCTGTACTTGAAGATCAAACTTTCTGTTTGTGCAATGATTGTGTCATCAGGAAAATTTAAAATTTACCTTAAAGAGTACATTCAGTTTTGCTGGATAGTTGATTCTTAATGTAATCCAAGCTCTGCCTTCCAGAATATAATATTCCAAGTCCTATGATCCCTTAATGTAGAAACTGCTAAATCTTGTGTATCCTAGCTGTAGCTCCATGATATTTGAATTGTTTCTTTCTGGCTGCTCATAATATTTTCTTCTCATAATATTTTCTTCTTGACTTGTCAGTTCTGAAATTTAACAAAAATATAGCTGGCAGTTTTCATTTAAGTTCCTCTGTCAGGTAATTGGTAGATTCTTCCAATTTCTATTTTGTCTTCTGTTTCTGCTTCAGGGCAATTTTCCTGGAGAATTTCTTGAAAAATGAAGTCTAGGGTCTTTTTTTGATCGTAACTTTGAGGTAGTACAATAACTTTAAAATTATCTCTTCTGGATCTGTTTTCCAAGTCAGTTGTCTTTCCAATGAGATATTTTACATTTTCTTCTAGTTTTTCATTCTTTTTGTTTTCTTTGATTGTTTCTTGATTTTTCACAAAGTCATCCACTTCCCTTAGTTCCATTCTACATTTAAAAGAATTATTTCCTTCAGAGAGCTTTTTTTATCTCCTTTTCCATCTGGCCACTTCTGCTTCTTAAAAATAGTCTTCTCCTCATTAGTCAGTCCTGTGGACTGCTTTTTTTCCATTTGACTCAAACTGGTTTTTAAGATTTTATTTTCTTCAGTATTTTTTTGGTTATTCCTTCATGAAGCTGCTGACTAGGTTTGGCATGATTTTCCCACATTGCTCTCTTTTCTCTTTTCAATTTTTCCTCCACCTCCCTTACTTGATTTGAAAATTAATGTTTGAGCTCTTCCATAGCCTGAAGTGAATTCATATTTTTCTTGGAGACTTTGGATACAGAAACTTTGGCCTTCTTATCTTCTGCATTATGTAATTTGCTCCTCCATAGGAACAAAGTAATTGCCTGTGGTCAGTTTTTTCTTCTCCTTTTGTTTGCTCATTTCCCTAGCCTATGAATTGATTTCATTTCTTTTTGTTAAGGTGAGACTGCTTCCAAGGTGGAAGATACACTTACTCAAGCTTTTGAAGGTTTTTGCAGCTGTTTTCAAGGGACACCTCTCAGGGACCTTCAAGTTCTCAATTCCCCTCCTGGTTTGTCTGTGGATGACTACAAACACTCCCCTCTTCCCTGGAGTTATGAGAAAAGTCCCTGCTCTGCTATGATAGCAAAAATCCATTTCCTGAGACTGAGGGCTCCAGACTGAGAGCTGGATCTGAGAATGGAGAAAGTCATAGAGTCCTGTTTCAGGGATAGACAGTAAAAAGACTTCTGCAATCACCCCCAACCCCCTTACCATCCGTGGGATGAATGCTCTGGAAGCAGCTTCCAGGTGGATTCCAGGTCTGCTCCTGGTTTCTGGGGTACTGAGTCTGCCCTGAAGCCACTGGGCTCTGTTCTCACTCTACTGTGGCAGAGTTTTTCTGCTGAGCTTCCCAGTTGTCCTTGACAATCAGTGGTCTGAGAAATCTGGAAACTTCCACTGCTACCACAGACCAGGTGCCCCCAGGGATCCAGACATCCTGCATACTGTTCCTGGATGCTGAAACCAGTTCACTCTCTCACAACCTGGGTTATCCTGCAGGTCCTATCAAACTCTGGTGTAAGAGACATTTTTCCTAATCTTCCAAGTTGTCTTGGCCTGAAAAATTGTTTCATTAAGTCTTTTTATGGGTTCTGCCACTTTGGAATTTGATTATAATCATCATTTTAAAGGTGTTTGGAATGGTCTGGGGGAGAGCCTTTGGAAATTCCTGCTTTTATTCCACCTTTTATTTTTAGGTTTTTTGCAAGGCAAACAGGGTTAAGTGGCTTGCCCAAGGCCACACAGCTAGGTAATTATTAAGTGTCTGACACCAGATTTGAATCCAGGTACTCCTGACTCCAAGGCTGGTGCTTTATCCACTATGCCACCTAGCCACCCCTTATTCCACTTTCTTGACTCTGCTCCATCTATTTTTTTTTCATAAACTCAACTCTTGGTTTTATTTATTAGTTCAATTAGTTCAGTTGTGTTAAATTTTGTTAATTTTACCTTTAATTTTTCAGAATTTCTAATTTGATATTTACTTGGGATTTTTAATTTGTTCATTCTCTAACTTTTTTAGTTGCATGCTCAGATCATTGATCTTCTCTTTATTTTATTCATGTAAGCATGTAGAAATATAATATATCCCTTAAGAACTGCTTTGACTAGGGGCGGCTAGGTGGTGCAGTGAATAGAACACCAGCCTTGGAGTCAGGAGTACCTGGGTTCAAATGTGACCTCAGACACTTAATAATTACCTAGCCGTGTGGCCTTGGGCAAGCCACTTAACTCCATTGCCTTGAAAAAAAAAGAACTGCTTTGACTGTATATACCATAAGTTATGGTATATTGTCGTGTTATTGACATTGTCTCAGATGAAATCACTAATTCTTTCTATGATTTATTGCTGGATCCATTCATTTTTTCTTTTATTTATTTTTTTAATCCATAAGCACATGAATATTTTTAAGTTACAACATTTCCTTCCAACCTCCCTTCCCAACCCCTCCACTCACTGCTGAATAGTCAGGTTATCATTGTACATATATATTTTTGATAAACATGTTCACACATTAGTCATTTTCAGTATAAGGCATTAGAATTAAGGGAAAGAGAGATACATAAGAGATAATTTTTATAAAGTATTCATCAGATTCTGAAGGGTTATTTTGTTTTCTTTTTTCTTCCTCTGGAGGGTGATAACATAGCTGGTCTAATACAGTTGTCCTAGCTCTCTAAACTACTGAGAGGAGCTGCTTCCATCAAGGTTGATTGTCTCACAAGGTTGTTGTAAATGTATAGTTTCTTCTCTTGGTTCTGCTCCCTTCACTCAGCATCAGATCCTGTAAGTCATTCCATGCATCTCTAGAGTCTGACCACTTATGGTTTCTTATTAGAACAATAATATTCCATAGTATTCATGTGCCATAACTTTTTTTTGCCATTCCCCACCTTATGTGCATACCCTCAATTTCCAGTTCTTTGTTAATATAAAAAGAATTGCTATAAATATGTTGGAACATGTGAGACTTTTCTCATTTTTTTATGATTTCTTCTGGGTATAGTCCTAGAAATGGAATTTCTGAGTCAAAGGGAATGGACAGTATTATTGCTCCTTGGGCATAGCTCCATATTGCTCTCCAGAATGGTTGGATCCATTCACAACTCCACCAGCAATGCATCAATGTCCCAATCCTCCCACAGCCTCTCCAACATTTATCATTTTCCCTTTTTCTTATCTTGACCAATCTGATAGGTGTGAGGTGATACCTTATAGTTGATTTAATTTGCATTTCTCTAATCAATAATGATTTGGAGCATTTTTCATATGATTATATATAGCTTTAATTTCTTTTGTTTTTGTTTTTGCAAGGCAAGGGGGTTAGGTGGCTTGCCCAAGGTCACACGGCTAGGTAATTATTAAGTGTCTGAGACCGGATTTGAACCCAGGTACCCCTGACTCCAGGGCCGGTGCTTTATCCACTGTGCTACCTGGCCGCCCCTAGCTAGGTAATTATTAAGTGTCTGAGGGTGGATTTGAACTTTATTAAGTGTCTGAGGATGGATTTGAACTCTAGTCTTCCTGATTCCAGGGCTGGTGCTCTATCCACTGTGCCACCTAGATGCCCTGCTTTAATTTCTTCATTTGAAAACTGTCTATTCATATCCTTTGATCATTTATCAATTGGGGAATGACAAGTAACCTTACAATTTTAATGCAATTCTGTATATATTTTAGAAATGATAACTTTATCAAAACTCCTAGTTGTGAAGATTATTGCCCAGCTTTCTGCTTTCCTTCTAATTTTGGCAACATTGATTTTATTAGTGTAAAAAGCTTTTTAATTTAATATAATCAAAATCATTCATTTTGGAGTTTATAATGTACTCTAGTTCTTGTTTGTTCAGAAATTTATTCCCTTTCCATAGATTTGATAGAGAATTTCTTAATCTATTAATTTATCTTTGGTGTCATCCTTTATGTCTAAATCCTATACCCATTTTGAACTCATTTTGGTATATAGAGTGTGAGATGTGGGCCTATGCCTAGTTTTTGCCATTTCCAGTTTTCCCAACAATTTTTTATCAAATAGTGAGTTCTTATCCCAGAAATTGATGTCTTTGGGCTTGTCAAATAGTAAATCATTGTAGTCCTTTACTGCGGTTTCTTTTGAACTTGTTCTAATACACTGATACATTTACTCTATTTCTTATTCAGTACCAGGCAGTTTTGATGACTGTCACTTTATAGTATAGTTTTAGATCTGGTAGACCTAGGTCAACTTCCTTTATATTTTTTTCCATCCGTTCCTTTGCTCCAGATGAATTTTATTATTATTTATTTCTATCTAGATAAAGTATTTATTTGGTAGTTTGATTGGTATGGCATTATGTAAGTTATTTAATTTGGGTAGAATTGTCATTTTTATTATATTAGCTAGACCTATCCATGAGCATTTGATTTTTTTTTCAATTAGTTAGAACTGACTATATTTGGTGAGAAGTGAGAAGTATTTTATGTGTTCATACAGTTTCTGGCTTTGTCTTGGGAGGTAGATTCCCAAGTATTTAATGTTTTCTATAGTTATTTTAAATGGAATCTCTCTCTCCTTGCTCTTGGACTTTGTTGTTCATATATGGAAATGCTAATGATTTATGTGGGTTGATTTTATATGCTGCTTCTTTGCTCAATTGTTTTAAGATCCATTCATTCTTTAAAATTTGATTATTAGTTTTAGGTCTATCTCTCTATGGTCCTTCATTTCATGAGACTATTCTTCTCATAAGATTTTATTCATGAGATTTCAGATCATCATGATTTGAAAAGGATGCATTCAATATTTCTGTCTTTTTGCATTTGATCATGAGATTTTTGTGCCCTAAGTTATGGTCGATTGTTGTGTAGGTACTATGTATCACAGAAAAAAGGCATATTCTTTTCTATCCCCATTCAGTTTTCTCCTGAGATCTATCATATCTAAATTTTCTAACATTTATTCCCCTCCTTAACTTTCTTCTTGTTTATTTTTATGATTAGATTTATCTAATTATGAGAGAGGGAGGTTAAAATCCTGCACCCGTAGAGTTTTGTTGTCTGTGTCTTCTTGGATGCTAAATCATTTGGTGCATACACATTTAGTATTGAAATTACTTCATTGTCTATGGTCCCTTTTAGGGGGATATAGTTTCTCATATTTTTTAAGATCTATTTTTCATCTGCTTTGTCTGAGATAAGTATTTCTAACCCTTTTTTTCACTTCAAATGAAGCATAATATATTCTGCAGAGAAATACACACAGAGTAAAGGTAAAAACCTATAGTCTGTCTGTATTTCTCTACTTCAAATGTGTTTCATATAAGCAACATATTGTAAGATTCTGGTTTTTAATCCACTTTGTTATTTGGTTTTGTTTTATGGGAGATTTTATTTCATTCATAATGACAATTATAATTACTAACTTTATTTCCCTCCTTGTTATCTACCCTCTGATTGGATTTTTCCCCCTGGCCTAACCTTATCCCTCCACCCCAGTGTTTTGTTTCTGAATACTGCCTCTCTCAATGAGTTTGCCCCCCTTCTTTCTATCAGTCCCTCCTTCTCTCCCCTCCCCTTCCCCTCCTAGTGCTTGAAAGGTAAGATGAATTTCTAAACTCAACTGAATGTGTGTGTCTCTGTGTGTGTGTGTGTGTGTGTGTGTGTGTGTGTGTGTTTAAATCCCTCTTTGAGCCAAATCCAATGACAGTAAGATTGAGGTAATTCTCAACTCCTCCCTTTTTTCCCTCTTTTGCCATAGGTTCTTTGTACCCCTTCATGTGATGTAATTTGCCCATTCAACTTTGCCCTTCCTCTTATCTCTTTAAAGTTCCTCCCCTTTTTAATGAAATATTTTTAAAATTCATTCCATCCAAGTCATAGACATACTATGAATGTCCATACCTTTAGCCTAAATATATTCCCTCTAATAGAGATACATTTCTCAAGAGTTTTGAGAATCTTCTTATTGGATAAGTTTTTTTTTCTTTTCCTCTGTTTATCTTTTCATGTATCTCTTGATTCTCTTATTTGAAGAATCAAATTTTCAGTTCAGCTCTAGTCTTCTCATCAGGAAAGTTTGAAAGTCACCTATTTTGTTAAATGTTCAAAAGATGGTTCCATTTAACTGAATAATTGATTCTTGGTGTAGTCCACACTCCCTTGATCTCCAGAATATCATTTTCCAGACCCTTGGACTCCTTAATGTTGATGTAGCCAAGTCCTATGTAATCCTAACTGTGGCTTCTTGGTATTTGAATTACTTCTTTCTGGCCCACTTGCAGAATTTTCTCTTTGATCTGATAATTTTGGAGTTTGGCCACAATATTCCTTGATGTTTTCATTTTGGGATCCCTTTCAGGAGAGGATTGATGGATTTTATCAATGACTATTTTGTTCTCTAGGTCTAGGATATCAGGGCAGTTCTCCTTAATCATATCTTGAAGAATGAAATCCAGGTTTTTTTTTTATCAAAGTTTTCAAGCTGTCCTAAGATTCTTAAATCTCCTGTATCCATTTTCCAGAGCATTGGCAATAGAGACAAGTTACTTAGAGCTATTTTATGTTTTCTTCTATTTTTTTCATTTTTAAAATTTTGTTAACAGATTCTCGGTGTCTCATGAAGTCATTAGCTTCCATTAGTCCCAATCTATTTTTCAGAGAGAAATTTTCTCTATTTAGTTTTTGCATCTCCTTTTCCACTTGGTCAATTCTATTCTTAAAGGATTTGTATCTTTTCCATTTGTTCAATTGTGTTTTTGAGGGAATTATTTTCTTTTGTGTTCATCTAATTGTATTTTGAAAGATTTGCTTTCTTCTGTCATTTTTTGTTATAAGATCTTAATTTTTCTCTTGAATTTCTTTTCCCAGTTTTCCATTGATTTTTAAACTTCTTTCTGATCTCTTCTAAGAAGTCTTTCTGGGCTGTAGACCAATTCATATTCTCCTCTGAAGCATAACATATAGCATCCCTTCTGTCTTCCTTTTCTGTCATTGCTGTTTTTGTGTGTTTGAGAGTCCAAGTACTCAAAGATAACTCTACAGAGAAAAATTATGCAAACAGTGATGTCATGATTTCAGAGGAAGCATGTCCACCACATCTCAAAAGAGAGGTCATGTGCTATCGATGTGGAATGAAGTAGATATTTTTAGACATAGTCAGTATGCTTATGGTTCAAGTACTTTCCTTTAAGTCTTTCATTTCTGTTTTTGTTTTTTTTTTCCTTTCTAGGACTATTGTCTATGGGAGAGATCCTCCCATTCCCATTCACAGTTAAAATCAATAACTCTTTATAGTTCTTTATGCTATCTCCCCCATTTGTATTTTTCCAGAAGTCTGAGAGAGAGAGAGAGAGAGAGAGAGAGAGAGAGAGAGAAGAAGAAGAAGAAGAAGAAGAAGAAGAAGAAGAAGAAGAAGAAAAGAAGTAGTAGTAGTAGTAGAAGAAGAAGAAGAAGAAGAAGAAGAAAAGTAGTAGTAGTAGTAGTAGAAGAAGAAGAAAAGAAGTAGTAGTAGTAGTAGTAGTAGTAGTAGTAGTAGTAGTAGAAGAAGAAGAAGAAGAAGAAGAAGAAGAAGAAGAAGAAGAAGAAGAAAGACACAGAGACAAAGAGATGGAGACAGAGATTAATATTGTGTGATCAAATTTTCTTTTCCTTGGTTCAGTGTTCTTGGTGTGTGACCTCTACAATTGGTGAGCATAGCATTCTATGTAATTTTACTATTCAGTCAAGAAGTTGATTATCAAACTGTAGACCTGAGGCTCCTGAGATTTCTGAGATTTTTCAGAGGAGTCTGTAAGGTCAAATCTATTTTCATAAGAATCCTGACATATTTTAATCAACATTTATCAACAAATATATTCCACATGAAAACTCTTTGGGGTATCCTTAATAATTTTAAGACAAGTAAAGGGGATCTGAAACCAATATGTTTGAAAACTGTTCTCTTACAAGAATATTCTTCTTGGTATCTCCACAACAAATTGCAACCCTACCTGTGATATTTGTGTGCTAGCATAGTGTGTTTTTCATTCAAATCAGTGTGTATTTGTTAAACATCATTTATGTTCAGGAAACTGAACTAGGAACATAATAGAAATCTCATTTTACCTTTAAAGATTCAAATCGCCAGTTCCTTTTTTTATCAGCAAGACATCAAAATTTTAGTCCTGAATCATCCCAGTCTTTGAATGGCAACTTTGTTGCCATCTTTTTCAGGGATGCAATAATATATTTTTTAAAATACTTAGCCACATTATTTTAGACACTGTTTGCAATTTGGGATGACAAATGAAGACTAGCCTTCTCAGTTCCTGGCAGAACCTGCTCAGCATGTCTTGGATTTGGTCCTTGGAGAAGCTCATACTTAGAGACTATGGATGTAATTAATTATGGAAGGTTTTGGTTCCCTGTGAGTCAGGAGCACAGTAATTTCTTTGGCTCTGAAACAGGACAGAATGAAGTTAGCGATGAAAGCAGTCCTGATCTTTTTTCTTTTCAGAAATTTCATTGTATGTTCAGGGAAGAGACGGATATCTCTGCTGTGATACAATGAATTCAGGAATGAAAATGTCATTCATTTATTAAGACTTACATTTACAGAGCACTTTTCATCCTAAACGTTTGAATCTCACCTGGCTTTCACCAAATCAAACCTTTTTTTTGATTGATGATTTAATCATTATTACTGCTTTTTACAAGCTGGTTTGAGGTCAAAATGTTCCTAAGAGTCCATCACATAATTCATTAAATTGATCTAAATATCTCCAAAAGTAATGTAGCAAACATTTTCTAAACTTTAATATACATATATTTAGCATACATTAATATATAAAGCATGATATATTAATAAATTTTTAATTATGTCTATTTGAATTTATACAGTATACATACATATATATATGTATATATATATATATATATATATATACATGTATACAGTCTGTGAATTATATTTGAATTTTGAAATGACAATTTTATTCCCTAAAGAGTTTTCTAAGTTTATTAATCAGGTTTTAGATATGGTGTTTGGACGGTTTAGAGTATCTATAAATTAGAATTGTGAGATGACTTCATCTAATGGAATCCAAATGAATTGAGAGAACCTAAAACTGTCAGCCTATAAAGATTAAATCTATCAGCCTCTGAAAGTTCCATCAAATTCTTGGCATTGAAATTATTCCTCACTTTTAAATGCAAGTATATTATGCCTTATAAATGTTTTTGGTGGAAATTTCTTTAAAACCTTTTTGATTTTGAGGGAGGTCTATTCATTATTACTCTTATTGTCATGATAAGCATTTAATGATCAGAATAGAGACTTGGCCTTTGATTGCACTGGTATAGTGACCTTCCCGATAAGGAAACTTCTTCTACAAATACTATTGAGTATTTAATTTTTTGTCAATTATCGTTTTGATAATTGTCTAGTGCAGCAGGTCTCAATATGTGGTCTGTGAATCCCTGAAGATCCCTAACTCTCTTTACAGAGGGAGTCAAAACTATTTTCATAATAATACTGACATTTAAAATCCAGCATGATAAATATTGATAGCTATAACTCACATAAACAACAGTTCTTTGAAAGGTCATCAAAATTATTAAAGAGTATAAAGAAATCCTGATACCAAATGGTTTCAGAACCAATGAACATGAACACTGAATGGTTAAGTGACTTTTCCAGGATTATACAGCCAGTGTGTGTTGAAGCCTGCAGGACTAGAAAACAAATTTTCTTTACGTGATAGCTTCATTTATTGTGTAACACATTGCTTTAATGTGTTAAGAACAATGGGACATAATCTTTGTACTCGAAGGGTGCAAGCTTCTAAAGGCATCTTTCTTATTGTTCAAATTGTGAGTTTGAGGAGAGCCCTAATTTGCATTACTACTGAAGATATCATAAAATAACATAAGGGAGTTGGAAGTGGGAAAGATGAGTTAGAATATGAATTGTTCCAACCATAGTAAATAGCCAATAGAGTTTACATAAACCATAACTCACAGTTTCCAAACATGAGGGCCCTTAAAACATAATCATTTGTGTAGGACTCCTTTCACCTTTTTGTTGTTCAGTCATGTCTGACTCTTCAAGACCCCATTGGATTGATTTTCCATTTCCTTTTCTAGCTCATTTTACAGATAAGGAAAGTGAGGTAAATAAGATTATGACTTATCCAGGGTCACACAACTAGTAAGTGTATGAGGTCAGATTTGAACTCTATCCATTGTACTACCTGGTTGCCCTTCCTTTCACCTACATTATCAGATTTGATTTTTTTTTTGCAAGGCAAATGGGGTTAAGTGGCTTGCCCAAGGCCACACAGTTAGGTAATTATTAAGTGTTTGAGACTGGATTTGAACCCAGGTACTCCTGACTCCAGGGTTCATGCTTTATCCACTGTGCCACCTAGCCGACCCACAGATTTGATTTTCATGATGATCTTGAAAAAATAGCTGAGGAAGGTATTGTTGAAACCCTTCATAACAACATCATTAACTTCCTTCTGAACTTAAACATGTTTGCCCTAAAACTGAAAGCTCATTGAAATGTAACTCAAAGCAAGGTGATTTTTTTTTCCAAACTGCCTCCTGAGAATTGGCTCCTATTAGCCAATCATTAAAATTTCAGTGTTTATACCTAAGATGCTGGCAATCATTTGAAAGTCTTGATTTTTTTTTTATTTTGTTGGTTGTTAATGTGGTAATAATATCTAGATTAAACTTAATTATAGAAATTATATAATATATATATATAATTCTTTAATATATAATTATAGAAATACTAGCAATATAGATTAAGCTTAAAATTGTGTATGCATAGCTTTCCTCCCTCACCTTCCCCCCCTCTTCCCCACCTCCAGTCTGGTTCTTAAATATATACCAATACACACCTGAATTACACTGTAATCATTGCTTGAGGTCAGAAGTATGATAGAAGGCTCAGGGGAAGACAGTTACCTTACTGGAGGTTGATAACTAGAGGCTAATATAAAACAAACAAACATAAATAAATGAAGAGGCAAATGAAGGAATGAAAGATTGGCAAATATCTTTAAGGTTTGCAAAGGAGTTTAAATCGATTATCTCATTTGAACCTCTAATACCCCCTTTTCCAACAACTCATTAAAGTTAGTCTTTCAACCTGTACCCTTAATCTCATTCCTTCCAATTTTCTCCTGAAACTTGCTTTAGCAATCATCCATTCTATATCATGCAACTGTAATCCTCCTGTCTTTGCCCATAGGTATTCCTAGTTTCTATTCCCTCAAATAAAAACGTTTCTCCTTGACCTTTCTACTTCATCCACCTGTTGTTCCAGCTCTCCTTTTTCCCTTCACTGCTAATTTAAAAATTGAATATATCTTATTTTATTACAGCCCCTTGCAATCTGATTTCTACCCAGATCATTCCAAAAGTCACTGATAATCTCATAATTCTTCAATAATTTAAAAAAAATCCTCATTCTTGACCTTCTGTTGTCTTTGACTTTTTACTTTATCCTCCCTCTTCCTTTAATTGTCATCACTAGCTGACATTTATATAGAGCTTTAATGGCTGCATAACATAACATAAAATAAAATGAAATCCTTACAACTCAGTGATATGACTTTTATATGTATTATTTCTCCCATTAACACAAATGAAGAAATATGTCCATAGGCTAAATAGTTTATCTGTATATGTAATACATTACTGGTAAATATGCAAAGGAGAATTCTAATGCAATTCTTTGTTGTTGCTGTTATTTTATTTATTTTAGTAAGGCAATGGGGTTAAGTGACTTGCCCAAAATCACACAGCTAGGTAAGTATTAAGTGTCTGAGGCTGGATTTGAAATTAGGTTCTCCTGACTCCGGGGCTAGTATCCCCCTGTATCACCTAGCTGACCCTGTTATTATTTTAAAATTTCAAATTCAAAAATTTTTCCTCAAATTACTTCCTTTGCTTCAACTATTCTGTTTTATTGCCTTCTCCACATCTTTTGCCCATCTTAAGTATCTTTAGCTGAATCCCTATTCTCTTCTTGATTTCTTAATATTTGTATCCAACAAGTATTTATCCTTTCCTTTTTCTCTCTCTCTCTGCAATTATTCTTTTGTTAATCTCATTAAATTCTACTGATCAGGCTCTCCACTCCAGGTACATGATACACCTTAACCTCTAATTCTGAGTTCAAGACACAATGAAAACTAATTTTAAAAATATCTATTAAATGTCTACTATGCCCAAAGCATTAAGCTAGAACCAGAACAATAGAAAGAAAACAGGAAATAGTTCCTTCCCTCAAATAGTTGAAATCTCTGATGGAGTTGAGGCCTAGAGGATATAATGGAATTGAATATATCTCTTTCTATCTATCTATCTATCTATCTATCTATCTATCTAAATGATCACAAGATAAGGTAAAATGGAGGAGGGAGAGTAGCTGGGGATATAAGGTGGGAAGGAGAATCAGCAGCTTTCAAAGGAAGGTGATGTATGAATTGGGTCTTTTTATAAAATGTTATAATTTTATATAAAGTTAAATGACTTGCCCAAGGTCACACAACAAGGCAATTATTAAGTGTGTGAGAGCATATTTGAACTCAGATCCTCCTAACTCCAGGGCTAGTGCTTTATCCACTGGCCCACCTAGATGTCCCCTGAATTGAGTCTTGAAGGAAAATTAGAATTTTCTGAGTTTGAATTGAAAACTGATTTCATTCTAGGCATATGGGACAGCTTGTATGAATGCAAGACATAAGAGACACATAAAAGGTCAGGAAATAGCTAGAAATCCAGGTTTACTGGAACCATAGAATTCAAGAAAGGGAATAAGATGAATAAAAGCTAAAAAAATTATAGATCAGACTATGAAGAATCTTAAATTCAAGGCTTACCAGTTTATATTTATAGTTGTATTGTTGTATCATTGTATAGGCCAGTCCTATATCCCAATGGTCTTCAAACTTTCTTTTTCAACTCAAGCTCAAGGAAAAAGATTAATGACTTACAATATAAATAATAATTTAAAAACCAACAATAATAAACACTTTAAGGTTTTCAAAATCCTACATACATATTTTCTCATTTGAGCATTAAAAACTGTGTGAGGTAAGTACTATTATTATCGTTCCTATTTTCACAGATGAAGAAATTTAGAGTGAAAAATATTTATGACTTGCTCAAGGTAATAGATTAATCAAATTACTGATTTAGGATTTGGACTTTTCTTTCTGACTCTGTATGTAGTGTGCATGCTACTATACTACCTTCACAAGGTTATGACCTATATATGTATACACATATGCATCTTTTCTACATATATATGACTATAAACATATATAAATATGTCTATATTTATGCATATCTATGTATGCCACTACATCTGTATCTAGCTATCCAACCATTTCAGGGATTCAGGGATGGAGAAGTTAAAGATGCAAACTGCCTTTGCTATAAAGTTTAATCCATTTTGTTAAAAAGGACCTTTTCTTTTCTTACCTAGACAGCTACCTAAGCAACCAGTCTAGTGGCTGGTCTTTGAATCAGGAAAATCTGAGTTCAAATTGAGCCTCAGGTCATTGATAGTTGGATCAGCCTGGTCCAGTTAACTTATCCCCTCTCAACTGCAGCTTCTTCATCTATAACATGTGGATTACAATAGCACCTATCTCCCAGGTTTGTCATGAAGATCAAATGAGATAATCAAGTGCTTTTAAAAACCTCAAATTTTTATGTAAATACTAGTTGTTCTTTTGTTGTTCATTTTAATATCCAAAAGGTTTCTCCTTTGTCTGTAAAGGGTTTTAAAGTAAAACATTATTTCTCAATATTTCAGGAAAAACTGAAAAGTCTTTCTAATTATGCTTTCATATTTACAAAAAAAATTTAGGAATAAAGGGAAGCGAAGAGATAAGATTGAATGCTGAGTGGATTGCAATATAAAAGTAAGTTTTTCTTTCCTTCCTTTCTTCCTTTCTTCCTTCCTTCCTCCTTCCTTTCTCTCTCTCTCTCTCTCTCTCTCTCTCTCTCTCTCTCTCTCTCTCTCTCTCTCTCTCTCTCTCTCTCCTTTCTTCTTTTGGAAATGTAGCCAAATAAAGCTTTAGTCAAAGGGGAATTAACCACTAGGGTTTTTCACGGCAATTTTTTCAAGGCATTTCACAAAGTTTCTAATGATATCTTTGTCAATTAGACCAAAATGATTTTGATTAATCACTCAATGCCAACATGGGGAGATACAGCTATTGAAATATAGTATTGCTCTGTCCTTGGCTCTTTCTTCTCTATATGTTTTTCAAAGACAAATTAAAGCAACACATTAAAATTTCAAATCCAAGAATTTTTCCAAGATCCTCAAATTACTCCCCTTGCTTCAACTATACTTTGTTTATTGTCTTTTCTATATCTCTTACCAATCTTACGTATCCTTAACTGAATCCCTGTCCTCTTGTTCTATTAATATTGCTGTCATACTTAAGTTTTCATTTAATAAGAAATATGCCAATTTAAATTCCATGGGATGAGAAAATCAGGATTAAAATGATGTTTGTATTTATTTTGGATTTTTTTGTAGTATTAGTCTTTGAATATATAATGTACCCTTCCCCATTGTCCCTCAAATCATGCATGCAACATAGGCTGTGGAAGGCTAAGGACATTTTCTTGTTGTATACTTAATAAACACTTGTTAGATTAAATTTAATTTTGATAGGCAGGAAAGATATACTTAAGATAATAACATTACAATTAATAGGAATAAATATAAATCCTGAACTCAGGTTCAAAACTCAACTGAACAAACATAGAATTGAGTAGTACTGTTTCAACAGTAGATCTTATGGCAAAAGTAAAAAAAAATCCTACCAGTTTTAGTTGAAAACAAATTCAATATTAATAATATAATGTAAATTCTTTTCCCTTACTCCCATCAAAAATAATTTAGGCTTAGACTGGTTTAATAGAACCAGTGTATCTAGATCAAGAGAGGGAGTACTACTACGCTCTGTTCTGATGAGATCATATTTGTATTACTTTGCACAGTTTGAGGAGTCACAAGATCATTGACAGAATGTAGTGTAATACATAAAAAGTGGATCTAAATACTGAGGGACTGAAAATAATATCCTAGGGGAATGGTTGAAGGAATTAGGGGTGTTTAGCTTGGAGAAATGAAAACACATGGAACATTAGGTATGACCACTAGCTTCAAGTATTGGGAGGACCATACTATGAACAAGAAATTCTATTTTTTTCCTGATTAACTTTAGACTAATGAGGAGAAGTTAAGAATTTTACTGAGGAATTTTACTAAAATAAATTACCCATCACTGAAAATGTTTAGGCATTGACTGGGTGATAATAAGTATAAGACTTTATAGATCATTCAGGAATTTCATTAAGATGAGTTCAAAAGTCTCTAATATCTATGAGAATATGTGCTAAATGCTAGGAAGAAATAAAAATATGCAAAAAATGTTTCATTGAATCTATGATAATATCAACAAGGTTATTCCCATCAACAATTGAGATCCCATCTGATCTTTGTCTCCCCATCATGAACAATTCTTTTCCATTTCATCCCATAAATGTACCACAGGGACTCCAGTCAAATCCTGGACAGTTTCCTCATCTCTTCTTCACATTGTTTGGATATTAATGATGCATGCATATTTACTATTGGTGGTCCCTATCTCTCACTATGTTGCCAGCCATGGTGGTTGTTGTTTCTGGTCATACATTTCTTTGGTACTCTTTGCGCTGTTTTAAAAAATTATTCCTTATTGGTCAAGTATTGTTACCTGTTTCTCTATTACTCTTTGGATAATCCTCAACTTTAATTTTTAAAAGAATATTAATTCATAACTTGTAGTATTTGATGCCAGTGTTATCTTCTTTGTTACAGGGAAAAATTGGGGTCATTGTAATATCTTTGTAATTTCCAAAGGACAATACATTTCTTTCTCCTCCTACTGTTCAATCTTGGCCAAACTTACTGGTCTGAAGTCAAAAGAAAATAGTTTATAATGAAAATCAAAATATAAATACAGTTTTCATCTAATATGAACTCTATAGTATAGGTTGTCAAATGCACTACATGGTATGTAAAATGGATGTCATATCTACCCTATTTGTACTTGCAGATCAACTCTTTTCATCTTTATTTTCTTCATAGCCATTTCTGCTTCTTTTGGAAGCACATATTGAATTTTATATCTAAATATGCTACTTTCATTACAAAATAATTGTTATGAAAATTTTAAAGATATATTTCATCTCTTTAGATTGAATCTTAGGCTCAAAGATTTCAAACTGCAAATAAATTTAATGATTATCTAGCCCAATCTCTTCATTATATTGAAGAGGAAATTAAGGTCCAGAGAGTCATACATAGTATCAGACAGGTAATAAGTGGCAGAGTTAGGTTTTAACTCAGATCTTCTGATTTCATATTCATAACTATTCCAATGCCACCATACTGTATTCTTCAATATCCTTGTGATAACGTAGATTACTGCAATTTCTTTAGATTTCTTTTTCTCTTTCTCTGTTTCGTCTTTGAGTTTTATGCATTGACACTGATCATATTATTCTGCCAACCTCAGTAATATTTTATAAAGAATTTATAATATAAAGTGATGTTTTAAATATGACTGCCATATCTGCTTTTTTGTCAATTAGATCAAAAGTTTGCTGGCTGAGATTCCTGAGCTCTTTTTATTCTTCTCCTTATGGCAATAAATTTATATTACTTATATTCTTTAGGAAATTGTTGTAATTATCTGTGTCTACTTAGCATTTCCAGTGGCAATAAGTTGCTTAAATAGATCACATTGGAGCTAATTTATAGAAATAAAAGTATAATATTTTCTTCCTTTTTATTCTAGTAGCTTTGTATTAAATTTTATCTCACTCTGGTCTGAATACAGACAGTTGATGTTAAACATCTTTCTTGTCTCTCAAAATATAACTACATTTTTTGGTTAAATTTTTTAATGTTTTGTCATATCTAGGGTCTTCCAATTTTTTAATTGAAGAAAATGATCATGATGAATAGGTGTGAGGCTTTTGGGTAGTCTACAGATTTTGGTTACTCTCATTCCTCACTTTTGAATTGAATTTTCCAGTCTATTTTTTGCCATCTTTCCCAATAAAATGATTTTTTGATCACCTATGTGAACATAGAGCAAGACCAATCTTATCAGCTCCTTTACTTAGCTCTCTCTCCAAGGAGAGCTTATGAATCATTTTTTCAATTTGTAAACCACTTCATTTTTTTTCCTATTTCAAATCTAGTGACAATGTCAGGACTTATATCATTTAATTACTCTTGTATTATGTCTACTTATTGGTCATCGGACAAGGATCTCACAGATTCAATATCAATAACTGTTTATTGATAATCTAATAACTGTGAGATTCTTAGAACTTCTATCTACCTTGTCTACCACTCTACTGCTTTCACTGGAGACTCACAAAGGAATTTAATGGTAATGATGGCCATTTTATAATTTTCATGGTATCTTGGGTCACTATAACAAAAGAATTACCTACCTCTAAGTGGCCAATTTTTTCCATGATTTTCTTGTTTTCTTTATATAGGCTGATATTTAGAAAAATAGACATAGCCCATGGCAAAGATCTAAGTCCTGTAAGCATGTAAGCATGGTAGAATCTTTCATAAGCATACCCCACAAGAATAAACCTTCTAAATTCAAGAGTTATTTCCATGTTATAATGACTTTAAAATGAAAAAATCTTTATAAAGGAATTTTTTACAATGTTAATATTGGGAAATTGATATTTGCTAGTTTTTATTTCAAAGTTCTATGCTCTTGATAAAAATGAAGTCATAACCTGGACTTTAAAGAGAAGAACATGAAACATTGGAAGATGAGGATAAAAATGAGGAATTCAGAATCTAGAGAAGAGAACATAAACACACGTATCTCTATTTAGATACTACAGCTAAGAGTTCTCATTGATTTTATATGCAAGAGAGGGAGACAAACAGACTCTGGGTAAAACAATAGAGAATAGCTATGAGTGTCTATGTCTATGTGTGTGTGTGTGTGTGTGTGTGTGAGAGAGAGAGAGAGAGAGAGAGAGAGAGAGAGAGAGAGAGAGAGAGAGAGAGAGAGAAAGAGAGAGAAAGAAAGATAGAGAGGGATGGTTACAAGTCTTTAAAATACACTGATATAGTCATTTGTGAGGTAGTTCCAAAGAAGAATTTGGCACTACCTCAGTAATCTAATTTGAAAAAGGATCTGAGGAAGAAAAAAAATCAGAGTATAAAAGAAAAATGTGGAAATATGTTTTTATGACTACACATACTTAATCTATATCAAAATACTGTCCTCATGCAAAAATATTTACCATATCCCCCCCATGCAATACATGTAGAAACACTATGTTCATGCCTGGGAGAAATGAAACATCAATAAAACGTGGCCTCTTTATGAAGAAAGAATTCAACTATATTTGTTACTATTATTAATAGCAACAATAAAAATAATTTGTCCCTTCTATTGATTAGCTATGTGGTCATGGACAAGTCACTTTACTTCCATGAATTTCTATTTTCCAAATTTAACATGACTATCAATGTTTGCAATAGCAACCTCTTGGATTATTGTGAGACAAGAATTTTCTGAATTACAGGAGCATAATATTGATAACTTAGAATCATTTTTTTCCTATCATCATGTAGCAGATGAAGTAACTGAAATCCAAGCAGTTTTAAGTAGGTTGCTAAGTCATAGAGAGTAAGAAGTAACATTAGAATTTGAATCATAATCCACAGGCTCCGAATTCAATGGTATTTTTCTTATTATATACTATCTTAAAAGACCACAGAAATGTGAACTATTATTATAATGCAAAAGGAATATGGGAATACAGGTAAATTATAGGTTGCCTAAATTTATTGTGACAAAACAATGATTAGTTTAGTTTAGTTAAAAAATGTCTTAGATCAAGAAAACTTAGACTTGGCTCTTGTTTTTATTCTGCCATCAGGTATCTGTATGAGTTGGATAAGCCATTTAATTTCTCATTCCCTTCATCTGTAAACTGAGACTATTGAACAAGATAGTTTCAAAAATACAAATTCTTTAGCTTGGTAATTAGGGTTCTGCATAATATCTCTGATTCCAATTTATATTTTCTGCCTATCTCACATTATTATCCTTGCTAGGTTTTAGTTTTAACTAGATTATAGCCATTTCCTGATTGTTACACTGTAAATGCCAAAGTGGACTGAATTATAACAACAAGGATATAAGTTTAAATCTTGTCTCTGATTTTGAATATGTGTGACCCTAAGCAAGTCACTTAACCTCTATGAACTTTTTACTCATCTGCCAAATGAGTAGTTTGAACTTGATGACTTCTAAGATCACTTCCAATTCCAACACTTTGATACTATGATCTTCCATATCTGCAATTATACAAGCTGTAGGCTCCCATGCCTGAAATGTATTTAGCTTAAACTTTGGAATTGGTTTTCTTTTCAAGATTCAACTCAGGTACTCTTTTAGCCTTGAAAATCTCCTTTTCAAATTCTATTTATTTATTTATTTACATACTTGTTGTATCCCTCTAGTGAAATTTAAGTTTGCTGAGGGCAGAGATTTTTCTCTTAGTAAACACTTAATAAAAGTTTGTTATGAATAGTTTGGAATTTTGCAAGCAAAGTCACTGAACTATTCATGACAATGGGCTCAGAAATCTCATTAATGAGTAGATTCTATAAAGACATTGAAGTAAAAAAAAGAAAGATCTCATATATGCCAAAACAGTCATAGTATTTTGTGACAGAAAAAATAGAAAGTGGGTACATATTGATTATGGACTGATTGAGCAAATTATAGTATGTGAATAGTATAAAAATGTGGAAATGAATTCAAAGGAACATAGGGGAAAACAAATGAAAACCTGCAAAAGCAATTAATTGAATTGTATACATAATGATTGCAATAATGTAAGTGAAAACAATACCATAATATAATTGAATAAGGATTAATTTCAATGATTAATCTTTTTTATAGAACAGAAAATGAAATATTCTTCCTTCCTTTTGATAAAGAGAGGAAGATTGAAGGTACAGAATATAATAAATGTTGTTGGATAGGGTTGCTTTGTTAGTCAGTTTTGCTTAAATTTATCTTTGTTTTAAAGAAATTTCAATGTATATGGGATAATGGCAGTGAATATGCTTTTTAAAGAAAGGCACCAATAAAACTTTTAAAAATAAATCTAAGAGGGCAGCTAGGTAGTACAGTCAATAGGATACCGGCCCTGGAGTCAGGAGGACCTGAATTCAAATTTGACCTTAGACACTTAATAATTACCTAGTTCTGTGACCTTGGGCAAGTCACTTAACCCCATTGCCTTGCAAAACAAGCAAACAAAAGAAGAACTTAAAAAAATAAATCTTATTCATTCATATCCCTTCTAGCTTTCAAAGACCAGGAACATATTCCATTCCCACTGTACTACAGGGGAAGGAGATACTAACTAAATACATATTCAGCTCTACTGATATATAAATAAACCAAAAGAAGAAATTCTTTGTCAATGCATTGCAGACACCAGCTTTTGCCCTTGGGTAAATCACTTAAATGTCTCTACACTTCAGTTGACTTATTTGAAAAAAAAAAATGGAATAATAATAGTTATACTATCTACCTCCAAAAGGTTGTTCTATATAAATCTTAAATGTATAAATGTTAATGTTATTATTGCTTTCAAAATTGTTCATTAATATCTAATGACAGAGAGGAGATTGGATATCTGCCCCTCACCAAGTCCTACTCTAATAGTTCACTGCTTTGAACAGGAACTCATAGACAATGCCAGGGGAGTATAAGTTCTAGCAGATCCAGTCATACTGCAAGGAGTTCACATATAATTCTGGGGACAAACTGTCATCTAAGCACCAGTCTTACTAATTTTGGAGAGGTTTCTTATCATAAAATTTGACTGGCAAGGTGCTGATTTTTATGGATATTGCAAACTATCAAACTATGCACAAAATCTCAGAGAGATTCTAATCTATAATGGTAGATGTGTACTGAGAATGACAAAATCACCTATCTTAAGAATTATTTAAATTTTAGCAACTTAGGCATTTGTCAACTAATGTGTTGTAGAAATTAGATGACAGAGAAGAGCAAAACCATTTGGTAACCAGATGGAATCAGTGGGTGGAGGGTGAAGGGCACAGGCACAAGGAATAGGAAAAGGGTACTATGGACAAAAGGGAAATCAAACCTCCTATTTTGTAAAATTTTTTTGGTCTGGAATTCACAGTTTTGTCATTTAAGTCATATTCCACTTTGAAGAGTTTTCATAAAGTACCTAAGTAATTTTTGTTTTGTGAATTCTTTTCAGATTGATTGTATGTAATTTCAAAATGGAATTTCTTACAAATGCAAAAGTTTGATTGATTAGGAAATTTGTTTAAATATATATGCATATATTTTCATACACACACATGAAAATGAATGGAAAGTGGGTCATTTTCAAATCCCTTCTGTGTTGAAAGAACAAATCTTAAGAATCAAAATTATTCTTCAAAAACTTGGGATGATGGTATATTATTAACAATCTTATTTATTTATTAAATATTTTAATGGTTTAACATTATTTCAGGGAATTCTTAGGAAACAAACTTTGATGTAGTTTGGCAATTGTTCAACAATGTATTTTGATAACAGAATGGAGAGCTTAAATTTTAAATGTCTTGGTCAAACATTGAGAATGTCATTTAAATGACAACTTGGTTATGCATAAGAGTATTTGTACCCAGATCTAACTCTGAAATGTACTTTCTATCCATAATTTGTTTCTTCTAATATAAAATTTAGTATTGGATTAATTGAATATAGGAGAGTCCTGATTCAGGGAAATTGTATTTCTTCTTACCCCCTACTTTTTCTTGTCAATCCTACTCCTCCCCCTCAAGGATCCATCTTTATTTTCCTCCCTACCCCACAGTTCTAAACTAATTACAGAATAACAATGATTAGTCATGTAACTGGAAAAAATATTTTCTTCTTTAAAATTTTTATAGTGAAATGGATTCTGATCCTTGAGTGTTCTAAAGAGGACTCCAGTTCTTGTTTGTAATTCTAAATACCAGGCTTGGGGACTGAATTTTGCATGCTTGGCAAATGATATTTAGAAACAAAGCATAGACATTAAGGACACACATAATACATACCAAAAAGAAGCAAGATTTCTCCAATACCCTACTACTCATTTAACAGAAGGAATTTCTTGCATATTTGTATCCAGTTCAATAATGACATATAATCTGTTCCTCCATCCCTACCATCCTGCCAAAGACAATATGTATGTTTTTAATATATAAAATGTAGATCTATTGTGTTTTATGTAACTGAATAAGATTTAGCATGCAGAAAAATTAAAAATCCTTAAAATGAGAAGGATCATAATTTAATGCTCATTAGAATTGAGGAGTCATCTAGTCTAAGGATTCTTAATATTTTTATGTCATAGACTCCTTTATCAGTTTGATGAAGCCAAGGGGAACCAATTTTTTGAAAATGAAGACATCATCCTTTTCATCCATATTCAGTAACCCTCCTGAAATCTATCCATAGGGCTTCATATACCTCAGTGCAAGAATCCTTGATCTAGTTCATTTTGGAGAAGAAGAAATAAGTACAAAAAGGGATAATGACTTACCTAAGGTCACAAATGTTTCAGAGCTAGAATGAGACATCAAAGATCACCTATTCCATACTTCTGATTTAACAGATCATGAAACTAAGATTGGAGAGTTTAAGAAGCCTGCAAAGGTTACACACACACAGCAAGTAGGCAAAACTGGAACTTGTTCTTACACATATTAGTTTCTTAACTTTGTCATGTTGCAAAGTATTGTCACCCCAACTCTTCAGCATTGTCTATCCACAGCCTCTCTTTCTTATAATAAATATATGTTATGCTTTCAAATTTCCTGCATGTATCTAACTAACCACTCACCATTCACCTGGATGCCTGCTTTCTCTGGATTTTACTAGTAGCGGGGGGAGACATTTTTCTCAGCAGCATCTCCAAAGCATACCAAATGATTCCTTATTTATATCTTTTTTATCTACACTTATGTAAACTCACATTCTCTCAATCTGAGAGCACTTTGGGCATTCATACCCTGGTCTTTGAAAAGATGATCTTCAGGTAGGCAGAGATAATTTCCAAAGTGTATATTCTACTCTGGTTATCCAGAAACTCATTGTCCTCATGTGAAATCCTGCAGCTACTTATAATGCTGCTCTTCTGGCTTTGTTTTCTATATAGTGTCTCTCTGACTCCATTGTTATCTTTCAGCAGCCTTGAAAGTCATAGGTATTGCTCACTGAATGCAGATGCTCTGTTTTCCACAAGGTTGAATCAAAATTAATTTGGAAAATTATATTTGAATTAGGTCACATTTAAATCTGAAACTCTTATCTTGCATTAGTCCTACGAGAACGATGCAAAAGAATGTGTCCTTCACTAGGGAGGGGAAAGATCAGGAAGAAAGAGGGTAGTGGAAGGAGAGAGGAAAAAGGTGACACTTGAGGCATCCAGTTATTGTCAGTTCTCCATGTCACCCTCACCATCACCCACCCAAACTCACAAAAATCTATGTGCTTTGATGTGGCAGAGAGTTTCTCTTTGGGTGTCACTATCCTGAAAGGAAAATACTGAATGTTTTACTCATCTGAAATGTTCCAATTCCTTGCTGAGATAATATTTAATACAGGTGACAGGCTTCCCTTTAGTGAGAGTACACTATGCTGTGGGAGTTGAAATTTGAGTTCTCTCTTCAATGCATAACTCTGCTGTCAACACTAAGCAGGGGAAAGTAGAAAGAGGAGCTCTCAGGGGCCTCTGGGAGTCTGTTAGAAAAGCTTCTGGGCAGTGAAGGGAGAAAATTACAGGCTTCACCCTGGGATACAGCAAATTTTCAAAATACTGTGTGATGGGTCTGAGACAAATTGTCTGGCGCTAATTTTTAAATGTCTAAATGTAAATTGCTTTTGGTCTCAGTAGTATTCCTCTCTAAAATGAGGATTGAGAATTTGGGAGAGAACTTGAAAAATACATATAGCTTCCAAAATAGAAAAAAATATTTTTCTATTTGCATTTTTAATTTCAGTAATGCAAAATCTGTTATCATTCTCTGATAAATGGAATAACTAGTTAAAGAATGTTTATTTACCATTAAAATGAAATTTTTAAAAAATTTGTAGCAATTAATAGCAATGTCCTTAAGGATCCCATTATCTAGTTATGGATATATATACATACATATATATATATATATATATATATATATAGTTCTGTGTATGTACATATATAGATTTCTGTGTATGTGCATGTATGTATGGATGTGAGTATATATGTGTATGTATTCATGGCCCCCAGGTTAAGTCTCCTTGCTTCAAATATTCAGTGAAATTGATAAATTCTAGTCTGGAAGTTTCCCTGATAGAGATGGACTCTGCTTTAATGGATAAGACTGGAAGTTGGAGATTCAGAGAAAAAGGATTTGGAAGAAAGTCTGTAGGAAAGTCCAGCGAATAGAGTAGTCTGAGAATTTGGCTCAGTTCTCTTTAGGGTCACATGGTAAAAGTCTTTTTAGAGAGTGACTGTTTTCACTTCAGACTCCAAGACCCAGTATCAAAGAACTATGTGTCTCTAGGGTAGGGTCAGGCTTGCCCGGACAGGACTGTTCTGACTTTTATTAGGCAATTATAGAATAGTTGAAAGAGCACTAAATTTTGAGATGGGAGATTGGGATTTGAATTTCAACTTTATTTCATTCATTTAATAAGCATTTATTTGCCACATACTAGGGAGACAAAAAAATGAGAATTCTGTTCTCAAGGAGCTCACATTTTTTGGAAGGGGGGAGACTGTCATGTGTATGGATAAATACATGCAAATTTATTTTCCTTTGTAAAATGAGCAATTGTTTCCAAAATAAAAAGATCCTTTCCATTGATGTTTTAAGTTCAACAGGGCAAAATATGTTATTATTCACTGAAAAGTGGAATAACTGGTTAAAGCATGTTCACTTATAATTACTTTGAAATTTTAAAAATCTGTTGCAATTAATGATACTAACATTAGAAAATATATTCATATGACAGTAGTTTTTATTCATTTGGAGCAAATGAAATTAACTGGTTTTAACATATGCCTTGGTCAGGTCAGCCTCACCCCTGTTCCTTCATTTTGCCATAAGATTTTTCCATATATAAGGCATTCTCAGAAATAGGTGCTTCATTCATTTTTTTCTTCACATTTTCAATTCATTTCAATACACATTCATTAAGAGCTCTCTATACCTGAAAAACTATGCTGTGTTGTTATACAAAGAAATAAAAACTAGAAGTCTCTGTTTTCAAAAAAACAGAAATAAAATGTTTTTGAAAGATCATACATGCAGAGCTAGGATTAGACTGTGAACATCGGTAGGGCAGAGACTGTCTTTTGCTTTTCTTGTGTTCACCACCCTTAGCACAGTAGCTTGACCCATAATAGAGCAAATGTTTAATGAATATTTGTTGATTGCCTTAGTAGGAGATGCAATCTATTTCAATCTTCACAGATGAGGAAATTGAAGTCTCAAGAAATTAAATGACTTTCCTAAGCTTTTAAGGTTTAGAAATCAGCAGAAAAGATTTGATTCAATACTCCTCTCACTGTAGCACTCTATTGTACTTTATTACTGTATGAGGTAATTGATCAAAGTAATATTGAGTATAAGTACAGGTATACTATATGCTACTCTTTGAAAGTTTGAGGTTTGAAAATTTTAGAAGCTGCTAAGTGAGTTGGTGCTCTTAGGTCTCTTGGGGAGTTAGTCTTCTTTTCTAGGAACTTGGCATAGACTTAGAGACCTGCTGGAAAGCCTGTATCTTCATTGCCCACCTCAATCACATCTCTCTACATCATCCCTAAAAAGAGGGTGGCTAGGTTTAGTTTTTAAGAAGCCTTGTCCTTCCTCTAGGCTAATGGTTATCCTTAAGGGCTTCATACTACAATAATCATGGGCAGAAAGGAATCTATCTTGCCTTAAAATATTTCTAGAAGACAAAATTCTGAATTCACCCTTTTCCCAAAAAAATATCTTTCCCAAAACTAAGAATATTCATTGACAGAATTACTTTTCCTAAATTTATGATAAAAGCATTTATTATTTTCTTCCCAAATACTCTTATATTTGAGTACCTTGCAATCACCCCTCAATCATTCTTAATCTTAAAATAAGATTCTATTATATGATTTCTATTTTTCCAGTCATTCCATTTAGATATATTAGAAACTTTTCAACAGATGTGGCATCCCAGAGGTAATATGACTACCAGAAGATTTATTGTCAATAGATTAGGGTGCTTCTCTGAGAAGTTTGTTGCTGACTTTGAGGAGAAGTTGAGCCAACATATAGTGGGCAATAGTGAAGCAGAAAAGGGATTTGGTGTACAGAACTGCATTTGCTCATCTGGGTCAGAATACTTGCAACTTGTGAAAATGAAATTCAGAAGCTTCTAAATGAAAAGAAAGAAATCCACATTGTTTAAATATAGGATATTTCATCCATTTCTAAGAAGGCAATTGTGATGATGATGATGATGTTTGTCCTTCATCCTCAAAGAAGACATGACATCAGGGAAGTGATGCCTTTATTATAAAGTTGACACATGCATTACTAGCATTGGCTTAGGATTTGGGAGGCTCTGAAGAAAAGTTTGGGAGAGAAGAGGTCTTAGACTGACTACCAAACTAAAGATCTCCAGAACCATTATACTGACCTCATTGTTGTATGCCCGTGAAATCTAGATTGTACAATATTGCCATACTAGAAAACAGAATCACATCCATTTGAATTGTCATAGGAAGATTCTGAAGATCACCTGATAGGATAAGATGCCAGACAGTGAGATACTCTCTTGAAATAAAATGCCTTGTATTCAAACTCTACTAGAGAGCACAACCCTGAGGAGTTGATTATGTTGTTAGAATGCCAAATGTACATTTGAATAAAATACTATTTTATGGATAATTCACATAGGGCAAGTGCCCCCATGGTGGTCAGGAAAAACAGCAATACAAGGACTCTCTCAAGGTCTTTCTGAAGAACTTTGAAGTACCTAAAAAGAAACATGACATTCACACATTTAGAGAAGCCACCCCAAATATTCAGATGAACTATTTGCTCCTGACCTATGGTAGAGCGTTCTGAGTTCATATTGGCCTGACATTCAGACATACAATAACTTGAGTCTAATATAGAGATGAATATAGATGAGATTGAACGCTAATAACTTCAGTAGTTATCTTTTTAATTTTTTTGTTATGATGGAGCCCAAATCTCAGAATGATGAATTTAGGGTATTTGTATAAAACCATTGTCAGAGTCAAAACTTCCTTTTTGGTTCTCTAATAAATTACTTCTGCATGGGCTGACCTCAGATGATCAAATACTCAGTAACCAAGAGTTTTATATTTGAATTCTAATGTCCTTAAGTGTGAATTTATTTAGTGCTCTCTATGTGACCTTATTCTTGAAGAAGGATCTCTAAAATCTTCAAGGATTCTTTTTGCTTTCTTTCCATTCAATAATTCCTAATAATCCAGTTAATTGGAAAAAACCCTTCCACAAATATAATTTGTAACATTTCATAGATATAACTTATTGCCTAGAATTTCAAATTCTGGGCTCATATAAATATAGTTTAGACTTGAAGGTTTCTCAGCTTTTTTTCTTTGTTTCTTTCATACCCCTAAACAGGTTCTTCTTGGAAATCAAATTATTTGGCTTACAAGATTTCTCCTGGAAATATTAAATAGAAAACTTTTTTCCTGTACATTTAGAATTGTGGATGAGGGTCCTCAGCTCCCATGAAAACTATCTTGCTACTAGAGCTGAAATCTGGTACTATTTTGCATTTCATTACAAATGCTGTTAAACACCAAGTTATGTTTTATGTACAAAAGGAGATGCAAAATTTAATTGAGACACAAAAAAGTACATTGTACAGAGAAATGATTTTTGATTTGACTTTACTGGGGGTGATTTTTTTTTTCTTTTGTGAGAGTACTGAAAAGCTCTTTTTACACCAAAAATAAATAGAAGGATCTTTTGATGGGTGACTATATCTATTATTTATAATGCATTAATTAAGAATCTATCTTAGTATCAAATCTAAAAGGTTATAAATGATTCCCCAATTGATAAATAGTCAAAGGATATAGACAGTTTTCAAATGAAGAAATTAAAGTTATATATATATATAATCATATGAAAAAACATTCCAAATCATTATTGTTTAGATAAATGCAAATTAAAACAACAATGATGTTATCACCTCACACCTGTCAGATTGGCCAAGATGAGGAAAAGGGAAAATAATCAATGCTGGAGAGGTTGTGGGAGGATTGGAACATTAATGCATTGCTGGAGGAGTTGTGAACAAATCCAACCATTCTGGAGATCACTATGAAACTATGTCCAAAGAGTAATAAACCTGTTCATACACTTTGACCCAGAAATTCCAATTCTAGGTCTATATCCAGAAGAAATTTTTAAAAATGGGAAAAGTCTTATTTGTTCTAAAATATTTGTAGCAGCTTTTTTATAGTGGCAAAGAATTGGAAATTAAGGGGATGTCCATCAATTGGGGAATAGCAAAGTTATGAATACTATGGAATATTATTGTTCTATAAGAAACCACAAATGGTTGGACACTAGAGAAGCATGGAATGACTTACAGCATCTGATGCTGAGTGAAGGGAGCAGAACCAGGTGAACACTGTACACATTAACAATAACATTGTGAGATGATCATCCTTGATGGAAGCAGCTCCTCTCAGCAGTTCAGAGAGCTAGGATAGCTGTATTAGATCAACTATGGACAATGTTACCCCCATCCAGAGGAATAAAAACAAAACAAAACAAAAAAGAAAACCAATCCTTCAAAATATGATGAACACTTTATAAAAATATCTCTTATGTATCTCCTTCCCATAATTGTAATTCCTTGTACTGAAAATGACCAATATGTAAAAATGTTTATTCAAAATATGTATGTACAATGCTCACCTGACTGTTCACCAATGAGGAGAGGGGGCTAGGAATGGAGGGTGGAAGGAAATTTTTTAACTTAAAAATATACATGTGCATATGGATGAAAATAAATAAATAAATAAATTATTTAAAAAGAATCTATCTTAGACTTATGATGGACCAAAAATATTTTCCCACAAAAAGCTTTCTATTTTTATATTGCTGCCTAGGGATTATTGCTCCTACTGGATCTAAGATATTCACAGACTGTCAGTTTAACATATTCTCAAAACATTTCTTCTTTTTTGCTCAACATTGCCTAACTTCAGCTTACCATGCAAATGCTCTCATCACTCAAATTATTCACCTCTCTAACTTGTTAGTTTTTTTCAGTGAACTTTATATTGATGCTTGTAAGTTATATGAAATGTTCTAGGCACACATTTTCAGATATCTTAGAGAAATCTCTTTAGAATGGTCAGTTTTTACATAAATACTTTTTTTATAATAAGCAGATAGTGAATTTAGCAAAAGTTTCTGATAATTTGTCATATGCACAATTAAAATGTACATAAATATAAATCATCTGGAACTTTTCTTGATTTGACCAGAGCAAACTCAAGATTAAGTAATTCAAGCCAGGAACAATAAATAAAATAGAATTCTCAGAACTTGGGAATTTCAATTTCAATTTGGAACATAAATTAGAAAATAAATAGCTATGTCAACTCAGGAAATCATGTCATATTTGTTAAGAACAAATAAACGTCTTCTATGTAGCAAGTTCTGGTACAAAATCTGCTTTCACTCAGGGTGGCAAATTAGACCTAAATCATTTTAGTGTATTTCAAAGAAATGAAATGTCAAGTTCTTAGAACAGGAATGGGCACAAACATTTGAATTAGATAAAACTAACCAACATTAATCTTCATAAATCTCCTTCAAAAAGACTATTGAGACCAAAGTTCATCTCCTCTCACACACAAACATAGATGTGATTTTTCATTTCTTTTTTTCCAATATGATGCTAATTATCACTAACATTTATAATAGTTCTTTAAAGTTTGCAAATAACTTGTAAATATTTCATTTGATTTTCACAAGTCATGAGATAGATATTATCTCCATTTTGCTGATGATGAAACTGAAGCAAAGCAGTTCAGTGACATGCCCATATCTTATAGCAAATGTCAAGATTTTAAAGTTATTGGGTTTACAGTTTGATATCCATTTAATAATTCTGTTGGGCATCCCACATGAGCAAATCTTTCATATTTGTGTTAAATTCTCCTTACTTCATTTTAGGAAGAAAATTGATAAGAGAAGCAGTGTGTAATGGTTAGAAAGCAGTCTTTGAAACTAGGAAGTTATGAGTTCAACCTCTGTTTGACACATTGACTATGCAACTGACTGTTATTTAACCTCTTAATTCCTCAGGTAAATTTCTTAAACTGTAGTTGTAGATTAGATAAATTGAATTTTCCTTCCCATGATTTCCCCACACCAATTAAATCACAGAAGGAGGTCTCATTCCTAGCTCTTCAACAAAATGAATTATATGCAAAGAAAGGACATTAGAAGGATGAATGGTTGAAGAAACCAATGAGCTTTAAAGAAAAGTTTTACTGTAATCTTGTTGAAAATGCTGATATAAGCTAATTGAAGTATTTAGAGGGAAAGAAATGGAGGCACATGATAGCATCTTTTTTATTTGAAAGATTCTTATGTGGCCAAGAGATAAAGTTTACTTTGTGTAGCTCTAGAGGAAAACAATGGGCAGAGGTTGCAAGGAAATAAATTTAAACCGAATAGAAAGAAAACTTCCTAACAATGGAAACATTGCTCTAATTGTTGATGACAGAATTGTGTTATATCTAGCTTTGTATCCCTGAAACCTAGAACAATGCCTGATAGGTCCTTGATTTGTACATCAGTGATCTCTAATTTCTAGGGTGGAAGCTCCCTTCACCTAATGAGCTTTTATTTAATAAAAACCCAAGTCGATGAATGCAGAGTAAAGCATATTATATTCACTTTTTAAACTTTCTTTTATGTTTTTCTTTCTTTCTAAGATTTTGTATTGTATTGTATTGTATTGTATTCCCCCCCTTATTTTTAATTCCTCTTTCCAACATAACTAATATGGAAATATGCTAAATAAAGTTGTATATGTACAACTTTTACCAGACTGGTCTCTTCCATTAGTGGGGGCAGAGGGAAGGAAGAGGGGTAGAAAAATGTGAAACTCATAAAACTGCAAATGGATGAATGTTGAAAGCTTCTTTTGCATGCAATTGTGAAAAAATTAATATAAAAAAACTGATGTAAATTCTGAGATTCAAAGAGGTCTAATAACTTACTTCCTGTCACACTGCTAAGAAGAGTCATAGGCAAGAAATATTTTAACCCAGGTTTTCCTGACTGGAAGACAAGAGAGTTCATGGATAAAGAGCTGAACTTGGGATTACTAAATATTTAACTCTAGTCAAAACATATGACCTCTCTCAGATTCAGTTTCCTCATCTATAAAATGGAAATGGGGCATTTATAGCACCCTACTTAGTAAAGTTGTTGTTGGGTCAATATATATATATATATATATATATATATATATATATATATATATATAGTGTCTTATAGTGAAAATTAAGCTAAATCTTTGGGACATGGTTTTAAAAAACATCAAATGTAGATTTCTGGTTAAGATGGCAGAGAGAAGCCAGGTTGAATGCTAAGATCTACTGATCTTCCCTCATATATAATATGAAACAAACCTCTTAACAGAAATTCGATTGACAAAACCCAGAAAAAGAAACTAGGAGAATACCTATTCTGGGGTCCTCTGGTCTGGAGGACCTCAGACTCCATACTTTCACTTCAGCAGAGTCCTTTTTCCACAACAAAGGAAGCAACAGCACCGCCCCCCCCCCCACTCAGGCATGGGCAGCAGAGCTCCCTCAGTCATGAATAAGGAGAGTAATTACCTTGCCCCAGAGCATAACCCACATTCATCAATGATAAAAGCATCTAGCAGCACTGCCCACCCTCTCCAGGCCAAGGAAGAGGGCCTCAAATGAAAGTCTCAGACACTCCAGAGAAAGCAACCAGTACCCCCTACTGGACAGGCTAGTGGAGTTACTAAACTCAGTGAGTAAAACCTCTAGGGATCTCAACACCAAACTTCTGTGAACCAGCTCCCCCAATACAAGATCTTAGGAAAATAAAGCAAGGTCAGTGGAAGGGGGGGTCCATAGAAAAAATCCTAGAAGGTAAAGACCTTAACTCAGAGAGACCTAGAACCTCTGAGAAGAATATGATTTGGTCTCCAGCACCGAAAGACTTCCTTGAAGAAATCAGGAAGGAGTTTAAAAATTAATTGGAAAATTTGGGTAAAGAAACCCAAGAGAAGATTAACACTTTGCAACAAGAAAACAAATCCTTGGAAAATACAATTGTACAAATAAAAAAAGAAAATAATTCTCTCAAAACCTCAATTGGTCAAATGGAAAACTCTTTTCAAAATAGAATTGACCAGTTGGAAAAGGATTTGCCAAAAGGTAAATGAAGAAAATTCTTCTCTAAAAAAAAAGAATGGAACCTGTGGAAACAAATGACTTCATGAGACAACAAGAATCTGTTAAACAAAACCAAAAAATAAAAAAAAATGTAAAATACCTCACTGGCAAAACTACTGACTAGAGAATAAAAGTAGCAAAGTCAATTTAAGAATCAATGGTCTCCCTGAAAATCTGAAGAGAAAAAAGCCTAGACTTATATTATAGGATTTAGTGATGGAAAATTGCCCTGACACCATGGAACTGGGTGGGGGGGATAGTTATTGAAAGAATTGTTGTCAAATTCCAGAACTATCAGATAAAAGAGAAAATCCTGCAAGCAGCCAGAAATATTGAGATACCAAGGAGCCACAGTAAGGATTACACAGGACCTGGCTACAACAACATTGAGGGATTGAAGGGCCTGGAATGCAATATTCCAAAAGCAAGGGAACTTGGAATGCAGTCAAGAATTCACTATCCACCAAAACTGAGCCTTCTCTTCCAGGGGAAAGATGGACATTTCACAAAATAGGAGACTTCCAGCTTTTAATGATGAAAGGACCAGAGTGAAATAGAAAATTTGGACATCAAACAGGAGACTCAGGAGACATAAGAAAAGGTAAAAAAAAAATAGGTGGGAAAAACTGCTATCCAATAAGATGATGGCTATATCCCTACCTGGGAGAAAGACTCAAATAACTCTCAAGAATTCTCAGAGAGAATATACTTAGCCAAAAGTGATGGACACTCATAACTTTTCTGTGACTCAGACAGAATGATTTAAAAACAATACCTCCTTGAAAAGGGGGGAAGTAAGGAGATGGTAGGATGGAGGAGATTGAATGGGGTAAATCTCATTACAGAGGTACAAAGGACCTATTGCAATATGGGGAAGAAGGGAGGAGGTGAGAATTGCTTGAATCTTACTCTTATCATATTTGCTTAAAGTCAACATGTATACACTCAGTTAAGTCAAGAAACTTATCTTACCTTTCATACCTTTCAAGTATTAAAAGTGGGAAAAGGGAGGGAGAGGAAAAGGGGACATAATAGAAGGAAGGAAAGGAGGAAGGAGCAAAGAAAAGGGAGAAAGAAGGAGGCAGGGAGTTGGATATAGGAGGACAAACACACTGAAGGTTGTGGTATTCACAAAGAAAATACTGGGGCATATGGATAAAGTGAAAAAAAGTGAAAAATACAAACAGAGGGAAGAGAGCATGGAGGGCAATACAGAGTTAGTAATTATAACTTTGAAAGTGAATGGGATGGGTCATCTAGGCGGTGTAGTGGATAAAGCACTGACCCTGGCATCAGGAGTACCTGGGTTCAAATCCAGTCTCAGACACTTAATAATTACCTAGCTGTGTGGCCTTGGGCAAGCCACTTAACCCCATTTGCCTTACAAATAAAACCTAAAAAAAAAAAAAGAAAATGAATGGGATGAACTCTCCTTTAAAACATAAGTGAATAGCAGAGTGGATTAAAAACCAGAATCCTACAATATGCTGCTTATAAGAAATTCATTTGAAGCAGAGATACATATAGAGTAAAGGTAAAAGGTTGCAGCAAAATATATTTTGATTCAACTGAAGGGAACAAAGCAGGACTAGCAAACCTTCTCTCAGACAAAGCAGCTGCAAAAATAGATAGCATTAAAAGAGACAGGGAAGGAAACTATATCCTCCTAAAAGGTACCATAGACAATAAATTAATTTCAATGAAAAATATGTATTACTCAACTGTATAACATCCAAATTCTTAGAGGAGAAGTTGAAGGAGTTATAGGAAGACATAGACAGCAAAACTCTACTGATGGGAGACCTCAACATCCCACTTTCACTATAGTTAGATAAATCTAACTATAAGATAAACAAGAAGGAAGTTAAGGAGGTAAATAGAAAACCTAGACATGATAGACCTATGGAGGAAATCGAATGGGGATAGAAAGGAATATACTTTTTTTTCTGTAGTACACGGCACTTACGCAAAAATTTTTTAAAGAGTTTTAACAGTTTATTTATGCTCTGATGAAAAAATCCAAATTATCTTCACAGATGAACATCCACAGTGTCTTTTAGTCCTTCTTTTTTGACAGCACCAACATTTGACTTTGCAGTGCCCCTCACTTTCTTCATTCTAATACACAATTTCAGAAAGGCAGAAATAGTGAATACATCTTTCTCAGATCATAATGCAATAAAAATCACATGCAATATTAGGCCAGGAGATATAGACTCAAAAACTAAGAAATTAATTAACCTCACTTTAAAGAATGAGTGGATAAAACAACAAATTATAGAAAGAATTAATTATTTCATCCTAGCTAATGGCAATAATGAAACAACATACCAAAACTTATGGGATACAGCCAAGGAAGTTGTCAGGATATATATTATATCTTTAAATGCTTACATGAAAATATTAGAAAAAAGAGGAAATCAATGAACTGAACATGCAACTAAAAAATTAGAGAAAGAACAAATTAAAAACCCCCAGTTAAATACAAAATTAGAAATTCTAAATTCTAAAAATTAAAGGAGAAATTAATAAAATTGAAAGCAAGAGAACCATTGAACTAATGAATAAAACCAAGACCTGGTTTTATGAAAAAACCCAATAAAATAGATAAACCTCTGGTTAATTTCTTTAAAAAATAAAGAAAGAAGAAAATCAAATAGCAAGTATCATAAATGAAAAAGGTGAACTCACGACCAATGAAGAAGAAATTAAATAATGTGGAATTATTTTGCCTAACTCCACACCAATAAATTTGATAATCTGAGTGAAATGGATGAATATTTACAAAAATATAAGTTGCCCAGGCTAAATGAAGAGGAAATTAAATACCTAAATAACCCTATCTCAGAAAAAGAAATTCAACAAGTCATTAATGAGCTCTCTAAGAAAAAAATCTCCAGGTTCAGATGGATTCACACACGTGAATTCTATCAAACATTTAAGGAACAATTGGTTCCAATTCTATATAAACTTTGGAAAAATAGGTGAAGATGGAACTCTGCCTAACTTTATATGACATCAATATGGTGCTGATACCTATACCAGGAAGAGTTAAAACAGAGAAAGAAAATTATAGACCTATCTTCCTGATGAATATAGATGCAAAAATCTTAAATAAAATCTTAGCAAAGTGATTACAAGTTATCCCTAGGAAAATACATTATGATCAAGTAGGATTTATCCCAGGAATGCAGGTTGGTTCAATATTAGGGAAACTATTAGTGTAACTAATTATGTAAATAACAAACTATCAGAAATCATATGATTATACCAATAGATGTGAAGAAGCTTTTGACAAAATGCAGCACCCATTCCTACTAAAAACACTAGAGAACAAAGGAATAAATGGATTGTTCCTTAGAATGATAAGCAGTATCTATCTGAAACCATCAACAAGCATTATATGCAATAGGGATTATACTAGAGGCATCCCTAATAAGATTCAGAGGGGAAACAAGGGTGCGCATTATCACCACTACTATTCAATATTATATTAGAAATGTTAGCTTCAGCAATAAGAGAAGAAAAAGAAATTGAAGGAATTAGATTTGTGAAGGAAGAGACAAAACTCTCACTCTTTGCAGATGACATGATGGTATACCTATAGAGTCCCAAGAAATCATCTAAGAAACTACTAGAAATAATAAGAAACTTTAGCAAAGCTGCAGGATATAAAATAAATCCTCATAAACCCTCAACATTTCTATACATGACTAGCAAGATACAGCGGAAAGAGCTAGAAAGAGAAATCCTATTCAAAGTAACTTCAGACAATATAAAATACTTGGGAGTCTACCTGCCAAGGCAGATTCAGAAACTTTTTGAAAACAATTACAAAATGCTTCTCCACAAATAAAATCAGATTTAAATAATTGGTCAAATATCAACTGTCATGGACAGGCTGAGCTAATACACATGACAATTCTACCAAAATTAAAGAACTTGTTTAATTCCCTACCAATCAAAATTCCAAAAAATTACTTTAATGAGTTAGAAAAATTGTAAGTAAATTCATAAGAGAAATAAAAAGTAACTAAATAAAAATAAATATAAAAAATAAGAATGTAAATAAATAAAAATATAATAAATATAAATAAAAATAAAGAGTAAATAAATAAAAATAAGAAATGAAAAAATCTCCAGGGATTTAATAAAAAAAGTTCAAAAGAAGGTGGCTTAGCTTTGCCAGATCTAAAATTATATTATAAAGCATCAGTCATCAAAATTGTCTGGTATTAGCTAAGAAATAGTGGTGGATCAATGGAATAGATTAGGTGCAGTAGCAGGAAATGATTATAGTAATCTGTTGTTTGATAAACCCCAAAAGTATAGCTATTTGGGAAAAAAAAAACCTCTCTCTTCAATAAAAACTGTTGGGAAAATTGGAAGCTAGTATGGCAGAAACTTGGATTAGACCAACACCTCACACCCTATACCAAGATAAGTTCAAAATGGATACAAGATTTAGATATAAAAAATATATTATAAGCAAACTAGGAGATCAAGGAAAGTTTACCTGTCAGATCTATGGAAAGGGAAGTAAGTTTATTGCCAAGGAAGAGATGGAGAACATCATTAAAAACAAACTAGATAATTTTGATTTCATTAAACTAAAAAGCTTTTGCACAGGCAAAACCACTGTAACCAAGATCAAAAGAAATGTAGTAAATTGGGAAACAATTTTTACAAATAGTATTTCTGACAAAGGACTCATTTAAAAATATACAGAGGACTGAGTCAAATTTAAAAAAAAATAAGCCATTCCCCAATTGACAAATGGACAAAGGATATGCAGTGGCAATTTACAGATGAGGAAATCAAAGCAATCCATAGTCATATGAAAAATTGCTCTAAATCACTACTTATTAGAGAAATGCAAATAAAAGTATCTGAGGTACCACCTCACACCTGTCTGACTGGCCAATATAACCAGAAAGGACAATGATCAATGGAAGGGAGTGGGAAATCTGGGACACTAATACATGTTTGGTAGAGCTGTGAACTCATCCAACCTTTCTGGAGAGCAATTTGGGGCAACAAAAATGTGCATAACCTTTGATCTAGCAATACCACTACTGGGTCTATACCCTGAAGAGATTATGAAAAAAGGGTAAAAACATCACTTGCAACAAAAATATTCATAGCAGCCCTATTTGTAAAGACAAAGAATTGGAAATTGAGTGAATGTCCATCAATTGGGGAATGGCTTAGCAAACTGTGGTATATATATATATATTATATATATATATAATATATATATAATATATATATATGTGTGTGTGTGTGTGTGTGTGTGTGTGTGTGTGTGTGTGTGTGTGTGATGGAACACTATTGTTCTATTAGAAACCATGAGGCATAGGAATTCAGGGATGCCTGGAAGGATTTGCATGAACTGATGCTGAGCGAGATGAGCAGAACCAGAAGAACATTGTGCATCATAACAGCAACATGGGGGTGATGATCAACCTTAATGGACTTGCTCATTTCATAATTGCAATAATGAGGGACAATTTCAGGGTATCTGCTTTGGAGAATACCATCTGTATCCAGAGGAAGAATTGTGGAGTTTGAACAAAGACCAAATATTTTTACCTTTATTTTTAAAAAACCGTTATCATTTTATGTAATTTTTCTCTCTTATACTTTTATTTTTCTTCCTTAAGGATATAATCTCTCTCTCATCACATTCAATTTAGATCAACGTATAACAAGGAAATAATGTAAAGACTAAGAGAATGCCTTCCATGGGAGGTGGGAGGAGGGAAGTGAGATTAGGGGGAAAATTGTGAAATTAAAAATAAATAAATAAATTAAAAAAACCAGCAAATGAAGCATTCCATAAAACCTGAAACCAACAGAAGGCGCTGTTACTATTTTCTAGGTGGTGGTGGTGATCATTTTAACAGATTCTAAGCAAAAACAGAAATCAATAAACTTTATGTGTCTTTTATGACAAGGAAAACATACTCTGGAGAGCATGACTGAAGCTACAGTTACAGGAATTATAAATTCCCTTATAATAGACAAGATGTTACTGAATCATTTCATTCAGAAGACCTACTGCCATACAAATCCTACAGTAGTATCCATGGACATCAGTGAAGTGTCTAGAAATAACTATTTATATGTTTCTGGAAAAGATTAAAAAAATTAGACAGGAAAGAAGTCACAAAGTAGCTATTCCAGTTAGTGGAGAGGATGTGGAATACTAAACAAGCAAAGCATTCAGAGGATCTATTTACAAAAAACCTATGGAAAATAAACGCGGAAAAAATAAGCCATCACATGCAAAAAAAGTCACTGGTGGACTTGAAAATAAACAGAACCCTTCCTCCAATAAACTGGACATTGAGCTATTTCGGTTTTTTGAAGAAATTCAGGAACCTAAGAGTGAACAAGAAGTTTGAAAGACAATTGTTGACGCGGACGCAGTGGCCGCAGCGCAGAGGCGGCGGCGGGCCCGGAGCCGGGCCCGGAGCCGGGCCCGGAGCCCGGCCCGGAGCCCGGCCCGGAGCCCGGCCCGGAGCCCGGCCATGGTGTCCCGCCTGCTGAAGGAGCACCAGGCGAAGCAGAACGAGCGCAAGGAGTTGCAGGAGAAGAGGAGGCGAGAAGCTATCTCTGCGGCGACCTGTCTGACAGAAGCCTTGGTGGACCACCTCAATGTCGGCGTGGCCCAGGCCTATGTCAATCAGAGGAAGCTAGACCATGAGGTGAAGACTCTACAAGTCGAGGCTGCACAATTTGCCAAGCAGACAGGCCAGTGGATTGGCATGGTGGAAAACTTCAACCAAGCACTCAAGGAAATCGGAGATGTGGAGAATTGGGCTCGGAGCATTGAACTGGACATGAGAACAATCGCCACAGCTCTGGAATATGTCTACAAGGGGCAGCTGCAGCCTGCCTCCTCTTAGTTTCTTCCTTTCTCCTCTGCATCTACTCACTTGGCAGCTCGGTCGCTGAGCTCGCTGGCATCTCCTCTGCCTCACTTATCCTCAGCTAAGCGGGAAAGGGGAGGTCAACACAATTTTCAATAAAGTATGGGTGTCTGGAAAAAAAAAAGAAAGACAATTGTTAAGGAATTTAAACCCCTTCAGGAACAGTGTAGTTTATAGCATCAAGAAGGCCCCTGAAAGAAAATAGTGAAAAATAAGGAGAGAAATTTATAAATATTTATAACTTTGAACATGAATGGGAGGTTTATAGCAACTCTCATAGTGGTGGCAAAGAACTGAAAATTTCAGGGATCCCCATTAATTAGAGAATGACTTTCCCGCATCCCTTCCAACATTGATCATTCTCCTTTCTGGTCATATTGGCCAGTCTGAGAGGTGTGAGGTGGTATCTCAGAAATACTTTTATTTGCATTTCTCTAATAAGTAGTGATTTAGAGCACTTTTTCATATGACTTGGGATAGTTTTGATTTCCTCATCTGTGAATTGCCTTTGCATATCCTTTGACCATTTGTCAATTGGGTAATGGCTTGTTTTGTTAAAAAAAAATTGACTCAGTTCTCTGTATATTTTAGAAATGAGTCCTTTGTCAGAAATACTAGTTGTAGTTTTACAGTAAAAATCTAAAGTTTAGTGAAGAAAAGAAAGATAGATTTTGTTGAAGGATACTTTAAAAATTTGGATTATATTATACATTCACTTTTCTCCAAAAAGATTTAAATATCCAATTAATTTTCTGATGAAAATATGTTATTGGTATAGATTAGAACTACAAATTCAAAACTAAAATTATGCCAAACAGTATAAATATATTTTATTGACCTTAAATTAATGGGTAGTCAGTAATAAGAACTTGAAGTTATATAGAGTTTAATTGTTCAAAAAGATGTCATAAATATTTGTGCAATTTAAAAATATAATTTCTAATTTATGCAATAAAAGAAGCATTTTCATAAAATAATGTAATAAAAATATTGTCCTTGCAAATTTATTATATAAAACTAGTCATTCCTTTTGTTTTTTAGGATTTTGCAAGGCAAATGGGGTTAAGTGGCTTGCCCAAGGCCACACAGCTAGGTAATTATTAAGTGTCTGAGGCCGGATTTCAACCCAGGTACTCCTGACTCCAGGGCTGGTTCTTTATCCACTGCGGCACCTAGCTGCCCCTAGCCATTCCTTTTAAATATAAAATGAGGATATCATGTAAATTTCTGTTTTACTTTTGTTCTTTCCTCCCCTCACCCCACCCTAAAGATGGTTTCTATTAGATACAAATGAGTAAATATGTATATACACACATTTATGAAAAATTTTTCTGTACATCTATTTATCAGTTTTTCTCTGCATGCAGCTAGTGTTTTCCTTCCTATGTCCTTTATAGTTAATTTGGGTATTTATAATAGTCAAAATGATTTATTTTGCTCACAGTTCATAAAACAATATTGCTATTACTGTCTTCAGTGTTCTCTTGATTCTGTTCATTTTACTCTTCACCATTTCAAATAAGTCTTTCCATGCCTTTCTAAGATCACTGAACTCATCATTTCGTATAATATAGCAGTATTCCATCACAACCATATGCCACAACTCATTTAGTCATTCTCTAATTGGTGGGGATCCCTGCAATTTTCAGTTCTTTGCCACCACTATGAGAACTTCTATAAACCTTCCATTCACATTCAAAGGTATAAATAATATTTATAAATTTCCCTCCTTATTTTTAGTATTTTCTTTCAGGAGCCTCTATTTTTACTCTATCCTTATAACCTTATCTTCTTCCCCCACTATGCCATTTCCAACCCACCCAGTCCTCCAAGAGTTCCCCCACCCTCCCAATCCCAATTTATATACTCCTCTATTTGTGTAATTTGTTCATATACACTTTGTGTTTCACAGTCCCTAGCACAATAATCAGTAAATGTTTATTTTTCTACTTGTTATATCTTTTTATTGCTATTCCTAAATTTTACATATTTCTCACCCCAAACTAGTAGAAATCTTTCATATCAATTTTGTATGAAGAAAATATACTCAGAATTTTATTGTTCATTCTTTTCCTATTTCATTTTTATACTTATATTTTATTTCTGTATCTATGTCTTTCATTTATCAGAATATGTTACAGATATAAAATATCTCAACTAAAAATATACATACTTTCCTTTGGACCCATGTCCTCATATAGTTACATCTAATTTTTTCCCTCTGAAAATGCATTTTATTCTGATGACCTATTGAACTGATTCTATGCCATGTCTTTGGTTGTTACCCAGAAGCGAATAAAAAACTTTTTAAATTAGGTATAAATGGGTAGGTATCTTAAATGACAAAACAAAAGCTCCTATTAAGGTCAATGGGGACTGCTGAATGTTTTTAAGTAGCAGAGTGATAAGGTCACATCTTTCTACTAGAAAGATTCTTTTGGCAGAATTGTGGAAGATTTTTTTAAAATTAAATTTCCCTTGAAGATAAAAGAGAATTGTTATAGGGAAAGACAAGTTAGGAGGCTATAACAATGGTACACTCAAACAATGATGAAGGTCTGAACTTGAGTGGTGGCCATTGGGAGAAAAGAGTAAAAAAAGGTAGATATAAGAGAAGATGAGGACAGATTTGACAAGACTTGATAATTTGTAACATGTGGGTATTAGAAAAGGGAAAAAGGTCAGAGATAATAAGTTTTGAGGTCTGAAGAGAATGTGAAGATTTGTTGACTTAGGGAGTAAAATTGTCACACTGTTTCCTGCTTCCTCCATCTGCTCTCCTCTCCTAGGAGGACTGTTCCTTTTTTTTCCTCAAACTAACATAAATCAAATTTCTTTGCTGCTCTGAAGTCCAAGTTCCCTTACTTCAGTGGATTTATACTACTATAAAGAGATTGCTTTGAGTTGACCTAATTGAATTGCTCATCAAGGGTGAAATTACTCCACCATGCAATTTCAAGTTTAAACAATGCTCCTTAACCTTCATGAAGCAGATTTTTTTTCATTAAATATTTCCTTTAATGGGGTCCTTTCATTGTCCTCTCTTCTCAAAAGTTACATGTGTCCTTTTCACTTATTTTTCTTTCTTTCTTTTCATCCTTCATTTATATAAGGAAGAAAATAGGCATTGATTAAATCTCTATTATGTGCCAAACATTAGCACTTTACAGATTTCTCATTTGATCCTCACAGCAACCCTGTGAAGGTGCTAATAATATTCCTATTTTATAACTGAGGAAACTGAGGCAAAAAGAAGGTAAGTGATTTGCTCAGGGTTACACAGCTAGCAAGTAGTTAGGCAAGATTGGATTTCTTTGTTTAGGGTAATGGAATAAAAGATTCTCCTAACAGATCATGTCAGAGAGTGTGCAAACAGTTTTATCACTAGTTTTCTTTCATCTTTTCCATTTGAGAAAATAGAACCTTATGGCAAAATGTTTAATAATAATAAATAGTGCAATTGAGTTTTCAACCATAATTTAGGTGAGAGTTGTCCTAGGGGAGTCAGATGAAAGAGAAGTTTAAAAAGCAGATAGCATTTTAACCAGGACATCTTTTATCTTCTTTTATATTGTGATTGATGAGAAGTTGAATGAAAAAGAAGTGTTGGAAAGAGTTGTATCCTGTATGAGTTAGAGTTATTTAATTAAATCTCTAGCTGAGGTCCATTGTTTGTCATTCATTCTCAAAGACCATATCATCAAGGAGGTGATGTCATGACAAACATGTGAATTGAATTTGAGTGTGTGTGTGTGGGGGGGGGTGGGGGATGCTGTACTAAGTCACCAGCCTCACCTTTTCCTCTGGAGTCATCTGGAACAATTGGATTTCTTTGTGATACTTATTTGCCTTTTATTTTTCCCCTCTAATTTTTGTTATTCTTTCCTTTATTCAGTTCATTTTCTGATTTTTTTTTTTAGGTAATGAGTTTTCAGGTAATTACTTATCTTGCTGTATATTCAAAATTTGAGGATTTTAGGAGTTCAGCTTGAGCCAATTTGTGAATCATAGAACAACAGATACAAACCTAACTCAAATGTAGGCTACAATAATATGTATATAGTGATTTTCTATGATATGACCCTGCCTGGGATATTGTGGTGAGTTCTGGAATTATGGTTTCAGGATTATGCAGAAAAATACTTAAATGTGTCATGAGAAAATCTATAGTATTTGAAAGACTTAAATTATGTCATTCCAGGATAAATAGAGGAAACTAGAAATATTTAGTCTGGAGAAGCAAAAACTTATATTGAGTATGATAATTATCTTCTAATATTTCAAGTATTGTCATAGGGAATAAGCATTAGCCTTGCTGTGTGCCTCCAGAGGGAAAAATTAGGAATCACACATGGAAGTTTCGGGGAGACTGATTTAGATTTGATATATATGAAAATGGCCCAAAACAATTAGAGCCTTCCTAAAATTGAGTAATCTGATGTATGTATATATATATATATATATATATATATATATAATATATGTATATATATGTCAAAATGGGTATAAGATTTGCACACAAAGGATGATGTTGCAAACAAATTAAGAGAGCATGAAATTGTTTATCTGCCAAATTTATGAATAAAGGAAGAATTTGGAACCGAGGAAGATATATATAGTATTGCATAATATAAAATAGATAATTTTAATTACATAAAAAAGTTTTTGCATATACACAAGCACAAAATTACAAGGCAAGTAGAAAGCTGGGAAACATTTTTTACTACAAGTATCTTTGATAAAGACCTCATTTCACAAATATAAAGAGAACTGAGCCAAATTTATAAAAAAAAAAAAGATTATTTACTAGTTGGTAAATGGTCAAAGGATACTTACCAGCAGTTTTCAGACAAAGAAATCAAAGCTAATCTGAAATCATAGGAAAAAATCTTCTAAATCACTATTAATCAGAGGAATGCAATTTAAAACCACTTTGAGGTAAAATCTCGCATCTTAATATGACAGCAAAAGGAAACTGAGAGAGGCTGGATGGAATGTGGGAAGACAGGGACACTAATGCACTGCTAGTGGAGTTGTGAAATAATTCAACAATTCTGCAGAGCAATTTGGAATTATAAAAATAGGGTGATAAATCTACACATACCCTTTGATCCAGCAATACACCTACTAGGTCAATAACCTAAAGACAAGGAAAAACAAGGAAAGGACCTATTTAATGTAAAAAAATCTTTATAAAACTCATATTATTTTGACTTAAAGACTGGAAATAGGGATGCCCATCAATTGGGGAATAACTAAACAAACTGTGATATATGATTGTTATTAAATAGTTTTGTGATATAAGAAATGACAAGTAGGATGATTTCAGAAAAAACTTTGAAAGACTTATATGGATGTACTATGAAAAGAAAAGAACCAGGAGTATATTTCACACAGGAACAACAATAATTGATGAACTCTGAGCTATGCTCAACAATGCCCAAGATAATCCCAAAGGATTAATGATGAAGCATATTATCTGCTTTCAGAGCAAAAAAAAAATACTGACTGAATACAAACTGAAGTATGTTATTATTCCCTTTCTTTCTTTCACTTTTTTCTTTTATTCATGTCTTCTTATATAAAATGATAAATATGAAAATATTTTACATAATTGAATATGTATAACCTATATCTCATTACTATTTCAGGAAGAGATAGGAGAGAGAGAAAAAGGGAGTCATAGAATTTGGAACTCAAAACTTTAAAAAACTGTTAAAAAACTAGAAAAAAATAAAAAGTTATATATGTAAATATAAAAAAGTTAAGTAAATTATCACATTTCCCTATTACTGATATTCTTTCAAAGGAAAATAATTTACAAGGATACTATAAAGTAGTATATCTGTCAGTGTGCTTTGCTTTTTATTGGTCTTGGTTAGATTAACTTTGAAATTTTTTCAACCTTTGATTCTGTGATTATGAGGAACATCTTCAATAAATGATTAAATAATCTGAAGGCAACTTTAGTCAATGTATGTTTTTGAGCAATGGAGATATTCCTTTTCTCTTATTGTTGGAAAAGAAGGGTTTTGATTAGTTTAAAGATTTTTTAAGTTAACTGTCATTTAACTTAATAATTAAACTTCCCACAAGGATTTAAATTGTAAACTTTTTAATTCTAATAAAGAATAAATGACTATGTAATTTATTACAATTGGACAAGTATTGATTACCTTTCACAGTTTATTATGAATTATTGAAACACACTTATATAGTGTTAATCCTCCATATTTTGTCTTTGTGCTGACCTTCTAAAAATTCATAGTTTTGTCTATATTAAAATTAGTGCCTTTCATCTCTAACAAATTAACTATTTCTATTCCTTATACCTATTCATTAGTGTTTCAAGATTTTGAATAACATTACTGGGGTTCTTCACATTGCAGAAGTGAAGGAATATAAGAAAGCAAATTCACAATAGAATTGAAATATATTCTCTTACCTAATCTCAGGAATGAGAACTTTGGGGGTTCTTGTTTCATCACAGTAGCTATCTAAGTATCTTGATGGAAACAGTTGCCATAGTTACTACTGTAGACCATCAGATAAAAGACTCAGGAGGAAGCAAAACAAGCAGAGAATCCTTTTTGCTTCTATCTCATTCTTACTATGTTCATTCTGTTGCTGCATAATGTTCATTTGGTATTGCTTTACATGTTTAGAAATAAACAAAATTTCATTGTAATAATTCTTTCAAGAACCATTTTTTCATCTAATCAGCAATATTCAATGAGTGTTAACCATGTATACAGAACTGTAGTAGGCACGGTTATAAGTTAGAAAATCAGAAAATTTTGCCCTTTTTCTTAAGACATTTCTTTTTTTTTAGGTTTTTGCAAGGCAGATGGGGTTAAGTGGCTTTACCAAGGCCACACAGCTAGGTAATTATTAAGTGTCTGAGACTGGATTTGAACCCAGGTACTCCTGACTCCAGAGACGGTGCTTGATGTATTGCACCACCTAGCCGCCCCTCTTAAGACATTTCTAATCTAATGGAATAACGTAGAGAAAATTGTATAAATGTGGGAAAAATCTCAAATATGAAAGCAATTATATCAGGAAATAGTTATATATGTATTATTTCAGGCAGGAAGATAAAGAAAGTTTTGGAAATTTGTTGGAGTCATGAAATCTTTGTGAATAACTAGATAAATTAACTTTAGAAATAATTTCAGATTATGACAAATTCATATTGTATGGTCAGAAATGAAACATTTATCTTTTTATATATTCCTTATTAGTAACTTATTGTTGTTATTATTAAAAAGTATTACCTTCTTAGCTATGACCTATAAATCAGAAATATAGCAACATATACTTTTTGAATACTTTTATTAAATGTTGAATTATTCATCTTCAACAGGGAATTAGATCCATATTGGCTAGTAAAGATCAGAGAAAGGATTTTAGCCTAGAGATCTTTAAGTATCCAGATTTTCACCCCACTATACCATGTTATTCACATCATTTTTTCTTTAAATTTAGTAACCCCAAAGGGTCTAGGCAAAAGTAAATGGTGTGGTTTGACCCCTTTGGAAGTCCAGTAAAGTCTATAGTTTATCATCAGAATAATGTTTTAAAAATACTTTCAAATGCATAAAATAAAATATAAAGAACTATAAAAAGTGAACTATTAACACTGAAATGGAGTTATCAAAATATGTTTTTAGAAAGTCCAGAGACCCCAGGTTTAGAACTCTTTCATGTAGAAAATAAACTATTGATCTATATCAACAGAGAACATGTATAGTCATATGTGTGCTCATATAGAGTATGTGACGTTTAGTAAGTATTAACAAGTACATACATTCTGTGGAAAATTTTTGGCTTATTAAAAATACTATTTTTTAAATCATGAATTTCTTCTTAACATAAATCCCAAAATACAAGTAATTTAGACCTTTATGTAAATTGGATGGAATTATATTATCTTATCCTGGGTCTTGTCTAACCTATATTGACATGAACTTCCTAACTCCTAACAGAGAGACAGAAAGACAGACAAATACAGACACAGATGTAAAGACAGAGTTAGAGAGAGAAATAGACATAGAGAATAATGCTTGCTACTTTTCCATCAGAAAGAGTTTGAAGTGAATGTTTTAAAAAAAATTTGTCTGCTATCCAATTCTGAACCAACAAAGAATGTCTCCCAAAGAAAAGCTGTAAAGCAATGTTTATCTTTGCCTATCTGTATTTCAGGAGTAGAACAATCTTCTACTATGATCACCAAGGAAAGAAGACAATATTCCCAGACAGAAATTACTTAGAAGTCTTTGTGTCCTAATTGTCCACATACTTCTTCTTCCCTAGTCATGTCACAGATTCCTAATCAAATTCTTTAGTCTTACTATCTATTCCTTGAGGGTAAATACTACACTTTTACTTTCTACTTTCTGAATTCTAGGTAAGATATGAAAACAAGTAAAGTCATCTGTTCCCAACTCCTTATTTTTTAAACTCCAAACATTCTATCCCTTCCTTCTTCCATCCCCCCCCCCCTTTCTTTCTCCTGATTCAGGTTTAAACATTGGCAAGCTCAGAAAAAGAAGGTAAAATAATTATATTTAGCACATCAAGATAAAAAGCTGTTTCTTGGAGCCTGAAATTTTGTGCTGTTTTTAATAGATAGGAAGAAACAACTACCATATAAGGACTAGACAATTTTGAATGATAAAGTTTTCAATGAGGAGATGCAATTAGTACCACCTTAGCTCCTTCCCCATTACAGTATCATAAAGAGAAGATGGTATTTACAGACTACCATCTCCTGTAGGTTGGCTGTGCATGTATCCAAAGTTCAAGCAGGCTTTCAAACATGGGAGTCACTTTGACTAAAGCTATACAAATGGCTTACTTTGCTTAAGGCAGGGCCAAATGAGTTAATAACAGATAGCCACTCTTTCAGTTTAGGCATATGACTCAAGTTCTTAACTTAGACTTAGAAATCTAGAGATGAATGAAAGAAGAGTAAATTATTATGCTATCTATTCCAAAAGAGTAGACAGTTAGCAAAGTATGAGAATAAACAAGCATTCAAACTACAGTAACAGGTTAGGTCTAGATGCATGATATTTTTAGAATAATATAGTTTTTGATTATCCTCTTTTGAGGGTTTAGACAAGCACCTCCCAATGTATTGGGTAATCAGTTTTTATTGGAGAAGGGTGCAGTGATAATATGAACTCAAAAGAGATCAATCTATGATGAATCTATAAACTTTAAACCTAAATTTATAACTTAATCCTTTGTTATTTTTAGAAGCATTTAACCTGGAGAAAAAGTAAAATATCAAAAAGGATTAAGAAAGGTACTTAGCATACTTCCTTATAAAAATATCAAGTTGAACTTTGTGATTTACTTTCAGTCATGGTTTGATTTACTTACAGTGATGTGATCTCAGAGACATTTTCTCCATCAGATTCTGAAAACTAAATCTTTCATTTCCCTTTTCTTTTCCCTCTTCTTCTTCATTCTCTTTTATTCTTCTCTTTTTTCTTTCATCTCTTCTTCTACTTTCTTCTTCTTTTTCCTCCTCTCCTCCTCCTCTTCCTCCTCCTATTTCTTCTTCTTTCTTCTTCTTCCCCTCCTCCTCCTCTTCCTCCTCTTATTTATTCTTCTTTCTTATTTTTCTTTCTTATTTTTCTTTTTTCTTCTTCTTCCTCCTTTTTCTATTTCATCATCATCATCATCTTCTTCTTCTTCTTCTTCTTCTTCTTCTTCTTCTGCTTCTTCTTCTTCTTTCCTCTACATTTTTAAAGTTTTTTTTATAGTTTTAAGTAAATTAAGCACAAATAGAAGCTTGTTTGACTATCTCTCCAAGCTTCTATTTGTGCTGAATTTACTTATGGAGATGATAAAGCAAAAGTGAAATTATTTTGTTACATTCACATAATTCTTTTTTGCTTAATATTTATCTTACCTGACCAAAACCTGTCCTGTGGAAGGTATAAATTTATTATTATTATTATTATTATGAACATTTCTTAGATAAGAAGCCAGAGGAAGAATCTCAACTGTCCCTGACCCCTTTCTGACATGTAAATCCAACTCCTCTATCGTCTGCTTGTGAGTTGAACAACAAATTTTTTAAATATGCTTCTTTGATTTATATTTTAAAATCTAGTAGTGTTGGCATTACAAAATCTAGTTCTTTAATCTTGACTAGTCATACCTCTTTCCTTGTCTAATAAATTACTATACTATTATCTCAAGCATTCTTATACTGAGTATTATTTTAGATTTTGATTAATTTTTTAAGGTTTTATTAATTTTTTACGTCAAATTAAGAAATATAATTTTTGACCTATAGTTTTAAAATGATTTTTAAAAATCCTAAATACAGAAAGGCAGGATAATGTAGAGCAGTAGAATCAAAACCAAATAGAAGGGGAGGGTCATTAAATCATATATAAGGATCCCAGTGGGCCACATATTGACTTTTAAAGTGTTATGGGAATTGTTTGTTTCCTTATGTTATTTGGTACTCAGGGCCAATCCTTCTGCAAGTTTTGCTTAATATTAGTCTTAGCTTACCAAACCCTGTCCTGTGGAATAAGAAAATTCACTTAAGAACTTTAAACATTTGTTAGATAAGAAGCCAGAGGAAGATTCTCAACTGTCCCTGACCCCTTCCTGACAAGTAAATCTTCCTCCTCTATCGGCCTGTTTGTGAATTTTTTAAATGTAGGTTAATCTGTAACTTGACTTAGTTTACCTATAGAGTTTGTGTTTTGTGAGATTTATTTTTTTAGGGGATGAATGAGATTATGTCTCTCTGTTTAAGAAAATTTGTTCAACTTCAAAGAAATTGAAGGAAGAATGGAATTATTGATCTATTTTTTATGTTATAAAAATATACATGTAAAAGAATTATTTCTCAGTCACTTTGATGTACTTTTGCCTATAAGGAACCTTGTTGGAATCTTCATTATTGTTCATATTTTCTCTGAGGCCTCAGCCACTGTTTGAGTATAATAATAAAATCGAGGTTATTATCTCCATAATTTCTGTTATGGTAAATAATTTGTCAGCTACTATCTACTACATTTTCTCAGAAAATAGAATTTCTCCCAAAACAAAAAACTACACATTAACATTATCTGTGTTCTATTAGATTTTGTTTATTTTGTTAAATATTTCTGAATTATATTTTAATCTAGTTCTACCTGTACTTGGGAGTGTTTATAAATGCAATTCAGCCTGGGGTGTATGTTTGATACCTCTGTAGAGGTCAGAAAGCTGGAATCAAATCAGGCAATTGGGGTTTCAAGCTGTGACTGAGAAACACTAGCTGTGTCACCTCCCAGCAAGTCATTTAATCTCTCAGGATCCTTGGCCACTCCTTAAGAATATGAAGTTGTAGAGTAGTTAACAATCTGCATTGCTATAAAAAATTCATTGGGAACACCATATTCCAATGCAATCACAGGTTTGATAAAAAAATTAGTTTTCAATATTTTTGTAGTAATGCATATTTTACATAGCAAAAATACTTGACAGTCTGATAGTTTGCTATGCAATCAGATCCATAGTGTTCTCACTGTATGTATGGTTTAGTATATTCTTTCAATAGTTGTTCAGATACTGTGTACCATGAAGGCAAAAGCAATATTAAAAGATTTTGGTGGATGTATTCATTTATTTTTTAACTCTGAATTTATTTAGCACATTTACAAAAAAGAAGATCAAACAGAAACATTAGGAGTAAATTTCACAACTTTGCAAGGCATGGAAAGAAGGGTTTTTTTGTTTTGTTTTGTTCCAAAAAAAATAGTTGGATGGGTGCTCCTCTCCCCCATTTTTCTATTTCCAGGACTAATTACTTTTCAATTAGATTTTGTGAGTAGTTTGAGGCAATTTGAGATAGTGATAGTAATATTACAATGCCTGACCCTTAGCAGGCACCATATAAATGCTTAATGTCCTTTCTTTCCCCTCTAAATATGACTTTAATGAGCTTGCTCAGTAGCCTCAAACATAAACTTCCTGAGATAACTTCTTTATTTCATGGAAACCTAAATATTTCTGGCTTCAATTTTAAGAAATGCAATGAAACTCTTCTTATTATTTACAAATATGTTTCCTGTACCTAAAAACAAACAAACTAACAAACAAAAAAACAGGGTCAAATGAAGAATTGGAAATGATACTATCAGGCTTTTCTTTTTCTGCCTTTTTGACCAGGTTAGGAAATTTCAGTTGTATTATGAAGGCATTATGGAAGAAATATCTCATTTCTAAGTAAATGTGGTGGGTTAATGTTTCTGAAATAAATCTTTCACAATGTAGAAATTATAGAGGTTAAAAATAAATAGGTTTTCTTTTGCTTAAGCAGAGGTTCATCTCAGACAAAAAACAAAACAAAACAAAAAAGAAACCTTGAATTCCAATTAGGATTCTAGCAAGATCTTATAGATAAAATGATATCAAAATGATTGAGAAATAATTCTTTTACATATTGCAGTCAAGTTCATTCATAATATATTTTTACTTGTCAAAGATTATTAATTATCCTTTCCTTTCTCTTTTCCTGGGTAAGTCATCAGAACTTTTCTAACTTTTGCCTTTCTTCTCCAGTTCCGTATGAAACAAAATTTATCTGTGAGCCAAACAAGTTTTATGGGGGGGGAGCATTAGCTTTCCAAGAGGAGTGCCAATCTTATACTAGAAAGCAGAGAGGTAAGGTTGCTTACCATACATCTCAGGTCATAAAAATTAAAGAAAAAACAAATTCATAATCCCATAGTTCCCTCGATTTTGTAAAAGTCAAAGAAACTAAACCCTCAGCATCTCATAAGTCCCCAGGGAAACAAACCATGTTTATTAGACTCTATAGGTAGACTATAAGGTTAACTACATTCAGGGAATTAACAAAGTGGGAGAAAGAATTTACATGTCACCAAGGAGTTAGAAATAGCTGGGAATCTTTCTCTGGCTTTTTTGTTTAAGAAATGTTTAAGACCCCAAAGTAAACTTTCACATTTCCTGTAACAGGTTTCAGTCAGCTCAACAACTTCTTGACTGATCAAGTGAGGTTACTTCTTTTTTTTTTTTGCTTTATCTTTGTTTTTGCAAGGCAATGGGATTAAGTGACTTGCCCAAGGTCACACAGTTAGGTAATTATTAAGTGTTGAGACCAGATTTGAACTCTGCTCCTCCTGACTCCAGGGCCAGAGCTCTATCCACTATGCCAGCTGCCCCTGAGGTTAATTCTATCAGAAGTCAGAAGTTTAAGGAAATAAAGCCGTAAAGTCTAAAACTATAATTATATATATATGTATATAGGTATAGATATAAATATATATAAAAAAGGAAGTAAATTAAAAAAAAGATTTTGCTGACCAACCATCAATTTCCAGCATATGAAGAAATTATCTTAAATTTAAATATAATAATTGATTAGAAATGTTAAAAATTTTAAAATAAGAATATTAATTACTAAAAATACTTGAGAAAGAATTTCTGAGTTTAATAAAGGTATAAATATATATGTAAGAAAATAGGGAGCTCATTTTAAATGAACAAAAGTTTCTTCTGATGCAATTTTGAAATTCAAATAGTGAAGAGTTATTTGGGAAGTGAATAAGATTTAAAACATTAGATACTTTCCATATGCTTTCTGAAAGCAGCCAGTTTCTATTTCACGAGACATTTTTCAATTTACTTTATATGTGGAAATTTTTTTTGTTGTTGTTTCTCATAACATCATTAAACTGAAAAATAAGTACAATACTGAACTGTTACTGTTCTTGAAATCTAATAGATTCTCTGGATTTCTTTCCTTGATCTTTTTCTTCTTTGTATTAAAACAAAATTTCAAGAAGTTTAGGCCTTCTCAAAATTTGTCTTGCTTCTTTTAATCATATGAATATTTTTTAGTCTCCTCTTTTTTTTGAATCTTCTATTTGGGAGTTTAAAACAACATATATTTCTTCCATTCTGAAGTTTAAAACAACATTATATATATATATATATATATATATATATATATATATATATATATATATATATATATGTATATATCTTCCATCCTGAAGTTTGGAATGTGTAATTTGGGTCCTTAAAATGAGATTGCTTTTTTTCAGCCATAATTCTTCTGAAAATGTGATATTTAAAATGTCTTACATGTTAAATAGTAAGTTAATTCATTTGGAAATTGATCTGTCATATACATAGTCTCCAATATAAAATAAACATCGATATGGTATATTTGATATTATAAATTGATCTATGTATATGCAATTTCATTTGAAAATACTTTTGTGACTGTGCATTACAATGACTTAGAAAAGTAAATAAAATGCTTAATTTTTATAAGTTACACAATGTCATATCAAATTGGGGAAAATGAAAATTTAACTATATGAGATTAGAATTTCTATTCCTTATTTATTTTTATTATTTTCTTGTTAATCAAAAAACTGAGGAACTAAGAACTGAGTCAGAAACAGCATTTCTTTAAAATGCTTTCTTCATAAGACTCTAATTTTACTTGCCTTCACAAATAATATATAGTGTAGGCACTTTAGGAACTTAGAATCATTGATGCAGATAGGCATGTAAGGAATTCTATAAACAATTTGAATGTATGTGATAAGGGACAATGTAATGGTAGAGGGTAAATAATTCATAATAAGATTCTTCCAGAAAATTTTCAAAAAAAAACAAAACAAAACAGGGGTTGTACACAGGTATTTAGAGTTAGAGGATACTTATGATTGGAAGAAGGTCATTTTTGGCATATGATACCAGAAAAGGTTCAGAGGTAAGCCAAAGGGGATTTTAAGCAGAAGTGATGGAAATTACTTTCAGGGAACTTTGGAGACAAGGAAAAGATGATTGAGACCTGCTATAAAATCACTCCATTCTGTCGTCATATTTCTAATAAAACTATGTTCTACCCTAAGTTGGTCATTATCTGCTATGGCATTCTTTGACCAATTCCTAGATACTAGCTTATATCTTTTACAGTATTGATACACTCTCAACCTGTTTTATATTCAAATCATAATCCTTGACATGATTGCTATATGTTTCCATTTTATTACTTTTAATTTAGTAAAGAAATGTTGTAAAAAATAAAATTTTAAGTCAAAAATTTTCATAACTTTGAAATAAACACTTGAATCTGATTTTATTATGGAATTCTAATGCCCAATTTGAGTCCTTGTTCTTTACATAGGTTGCTATTTACCACACAGATAAGTACCTTACTACAACAACAATTAGAAAGAAAATGAGGTGTTCTTTATTCAAAGAAGTTCCATTCAAAGAGGCATCAAATTTAAACTAGCTGCTGCTGAGACATAAAATGAAACTATTTTTTTTTTCTTTTTAGGGGTTTTGAGGCTAATTTTTTCAAGTTCAAAATCAACTGTCTCATTGGTTTCGCTATTTCTCTAGTCTCTTGAGCATTAGATTTGGCACTGATCTGACTCTTAAGTTCCAGATCTAATTAAATTTACCACTTCTGCAGCTTGCATTGGGGCTCAATACTTTTTCTATTGGTATGTCCCTATAGGGGAGCAGGATTAAATTTTCCCCTAGTATGGACATTAGATTTTTTTCCTTTGAGTAAATATAATTAAATTAAACAGATATAAAGTCTATGCAGTATATTGAATTATGTTGAAAACTGGAGGTAATATAAATCTCCCATTGACACAGTCCCTACACTAAGAAGTAACTCAATAGAGGAATTTTTGTGTTTAACATTTTAGGATGAAATATCTCTGGATATCCTGTTGAAACCTTGGACCCCTTCTCAGAATGATATTTTAAAAATACTCTTGATTGAAAGGAATTTTAAATTTCAGTTAGAGATTGGTGAAAATAAAGATGTATTTTTCCCTCAACAAATGCATAGAATCCTTTGAAATCTTCATAAAAGAACATTGCGTATATGCATAAAACAAAAAAAATGGAAAAGTCTATTGAAAGTTGTATAAAAACTCCCAAATGAAATAAATCTAAGGGGAAAAATGTTCCTACCAGAAGTGTCAGAGAAGACAGTCTAGATAAAGTAACATTACCAGTAGAAATTCAAGAAATGAGAGAGAAAGAAGTTAGCACAAACATTCTGTGCATAGAATATTCCACATAGGCAAAAGTATTGAGTTTGAAGCCTGAAAGAAATGTACTGCTTGGTCCAGTGTATCTAGAACAGAAGTGAAAAGTTGGGCCTCTGAGGCCAATGAAATCATTTGGTCTTGTGTTGCCATGGCAATCTCAGATGGCACTCAAAATTCCATAAATCAAGAAGCTTTTTTAGGGGGTAAGTTAATTAAATATTTGATCGAATTTAGCAGGCTAATTTTTGAGTTGTTAATTTCATATGGTCCACAAATAATGTTATAAATATCCAAATAGTCCTTGGCAGAAAAAAAAGGTTACCCATCTCTGGTCTATAGCATAGATCATTTGAAAATAACTAATATGAATTGATGGAAAAGGTAGGATGATGTCAGTTTCTCAAGGAAGTTGAATATTTAGCAAAAGAATTTGAATTTCAATCTGTAGACAATGAGGTACAATTAATGAATTTTGAGTAATTACATATTCACATCAATACATTAAATAATAACAACATTACCATCAATGTGAAAGCCAGTTTGGAGGCAAAACAGGGGAAAAGTGGAGATCAGAAGACTTTTAAAGAAACTTTATGAAAATTGGAACAGTCTAGAGGAAAAAAGATTTTGCTTTAGATTAGTGATTGTGGAAATAGAGGGTAGTGGTAAAGTAAGTAACTAGAAATTTTTCTGAGAGAAAATCAACAGGATTTGCCAACTCATGAGATGAAGATGCAGTAGAGTCAGTGATAATATGTTTCCAATGCAGAGGACTCGGTGAAAAGTGGTATTGCATAAACACAACTATAAGATAAAATAATATTCAGTGATAGAAGTACTCAAGTTGGATGGTCTTTTAGAGAAGGATAATAAGGTCATTTTTTTTTAGTTTTTTTTTGCAAGGCAAATGGGGTTAAGTGACTTGCCCAAGGCCACATAGCTAGGTAATTATTAATTATCCAAGGTTGGATTTGAACTCAGGTACTCCTGACTCCAGGGCCAGTGTGTTATCCACTGTACCACCCCGCCTCCTCAATACGGTCATTTTTAAAAATTCTGAGTTTGAAGTGCTGATGGGATCTTCTAGAAGTAAGAACCTGCAAAGTGTCTGAATTCTAGGTCAGAAGGTTGAAGAAAGAGGTTTTGACTTTGGTCATTATCCACACACAGCTTATAGTTGAAGCTGTCAAAGTGAATTGACAAGAGAAACAATAGTAGCTACCTATGTGTTCTGGGTACATGGGGCAAGTTCTCTTTTATGCTGAACTTCATCTTATCTCTAGTGCATAGGTCCTTAATAAGTTCTTGTTCATTTGATTTGAAATGAAACTATACAATTAAGGGGGAATGGACAAAATGATCTCTTAAGGTCTCCTAAAACTCTAAATAACTCATAATAGCATTAGTAAATAAATATAATTGAACTTCCACTTAATCAATGCTTTTTCAGACTAGATCCATGCAGATAATAAGTTGTTCTTCAACTTATAGTTTTAGAGAGTTACTTGGGCATTGAAAACTTCTTGCCAATTACTATAGGACCAGTACATGTCAGAGTACTTGACTCAGATCTTCTTGACAAAGAAGTCAGATGCATGCCTAGCATACGATATTGTCTCTCCTAAGCAATGTTTTATCCTTTTAAATTTTTATTCTTGTCTTACTCCTATCAGGTAGGATTTTTTTTTTATTCTTGACTATGGTGATTGTGTTGAATAATAATGATGAAATTAAGCAGCTTTGTTCTTTCACTATTCTTAGTGAGAAGGGTCCTAAGGTTTACATACAATGTTGGTTCTTGAATTCAAAAGCAATTATTTTTAATTAGACATTCCATTGCTAAAATATGATGTTTTTAATTTAAATTACTGCAATATTATATCAAAGATTTTTCTCATCTTATATTTTAATTACTTTATTAGTGGCATGATTCATTTTTCTAATGATTTTTCTTATGTATATTCTTAGTATAAATCTAATTTAATAATATTAAATATTTTAAAATATAATAATAAATTGTAGCTCTGAAATCCATTTGTCAGTATTTTATTTAACCATTTTGTTTCAATATTTTACAGGCATTATCTATAAAGATTATATATTGACATAAAAGAACTTTTAAATTTATAAGCACTTTATATACATTATTTACTTTGAGTATCATAAGTCTATAATGTAAGTAATATAATTATTAATTATTATCATAGTTTTGTGGCTGAGAGTTATAATTTAAACTCACATTTTCCCCACTCCAAATTCTATATTCTATCCATTCAAGCCACACTGCATTTCAATCTTACTAATCATATTCTTCAAGATCTTTTAGAGATCAGTGAAAAAACAACTATGGCACTTATTTAAGTAATTTATCATCTGGATTGAGTTTAGGAAACACTTTTAGCTATGTTGCTCTTTAAGAGTATAATTTCCAGGTGAAGATTGAAGGGATCACATGTTGCACTCTATATAAAATGATTTGTAAACATAAATACCAGAAAAATGTTAATTTAATAATAATTAAAAAATAAAGTTGAACTTTATTTATTTTAATCCTTGATTTAAATTACATATTTTAAAATTTGCTAGAAGTTAATTCATTTACTAAAATACCTCTCTAATTCCTCTCAGTACTAGGACCAGCAAAGTGAGGGAAAATATTAGAAGATCCTATCAATCTGACAAAGACAGCTGTTTGCATGATCCCAGTGATGAACTCCATGTTTGTAATCCAGGGTGTCAAAATGTTGGGAGTTTCTCATCAAAGATCACTAAATGATGTATATTTTTGCCCAGATGTACTTATGAAGAGAGATAAAATGACCTACTGCAGAAAGAGCCAAGAAGTATGGCCTTGGAGAAAGCAAGACCGGCTTTTAGGTCAATCCTCTTTTGACATATGCTGCCTGTGCATCTTTGGCAAAGTCACTAAATCTTTCAGTGTTACAAGCCAAAGGAAACAAGACCCAAAGGCTACAAGGAACATGCAAACCATCATGCTACAGCTAGTACCAGACTAAAATGTAATTAATAAATTAATATAATTAAAATATAATTTATAAAATTAATAAAACTAACAATAATAAAATACCACATAGATTATGTTAGTTTGTGCTTTCCTAATTCATTATGTGGTCCATGAAAATTATAAATTGCAGAGAAGGCATTCTTATTGGTAGAAGGAGTTTCCTCAACTGAGACTTGCACAAGTCTAGTCCTTATCCTCATCAATACATAAGACTTTGTATTAACACCTGAAAGAAATTGCAATCTCCTGTGGTAAAAGAATCCCTTGTATAGATTAAATCACTAATCCCTGCAATGGTCATTTAAGAAGGAATTATGTAAATTATATGACTATAATTATATAATAAGTTTCATTCCTTTGCAAAGGTGGCTAATATTTCCAGGTTCTTTACGGCACACTTATCTAAAATTACATGTCTGGTTGGGGCTACCAAATGAGTACAAGCACCATCTCATGGCTAGTTCCTAAAGATGTAGACAATTGTATCTTGGATTACAGGAAAGGTTTTCAAAGGTAGTTGTCAGTTACAAAGTATATAAAAAGATAATATCCTGGTATGTTTTAATGCTTGCCCTTCATTTTTGAGGAAGACTACAACATCATGGAGGTGATGCCAAGACAAACACATGAATAAGAATTGAATGAGGGGAGTCTGTGCTAAATCACCAGCCTCACTTTTTCATCCAGAGCCATCCGGGTCTGATGAATAGATAGGAATCAGAACAACTGGGGATGACCCTGAATGTAAGGCAACAAGGGTTAAGTGACTTTCCCAAGGTCACACAAATACTCAGTCAAAATGTTGGGAGCTTCTCATGAAAGATCACTAAGTGATGTGTATTTTTGCCCAGATGTACTTATGAAGAGAGATAAAATGACCTGAGGCTGGATTGGAACTCTCAAACTCCCATACAGTGCTCTATCCACTTCATCACCTAGCTGCTCATTCCTGATATGTTACAAATGTAATGAAAACCATATTGCCAACCATTAATGATGGACTGGTTGCCTTCAACAAATGAAAGCAAATAAAATAGATGATATAGATATAGGTATAGATATTTCCAATTGATAACACATTGATATTCATTACTGAAATTTCTGATACTGGTAGGAATATTTCTAGTCATTATATAGTATTAAAGTCACCATGACATGAGTGAAAATTAATTACAATAGACAGAGAAGGAGTAGAGGGTCAGGTAAGAGGAAAATTAAGAAAGAAGTGTCATGAAAATCTGAAAAAGAGGGTCTTTGGAAGGAGATGTGATCAATGGTGTCAAAGGTTAATCATATGTCAAGAAGGATGAGGATCAGTTGTCTTTTGCAAATGCTTATTGTGAAAATGGAAATATGAGATGTTCAAGTATCCATGAGATATTTCTTTTGCATTTAAGTGCTTGAAAAATAATTTAAGGGAAATTCAGATAGGAATCATTTGAAAAAAGTTCAACCTAACTAATTTTCAAAGAGATCAAAGAGATACAAATGAAAACCACTTTAAGGTATCATTTTACCCCTCTCAGATTGTTAAGAAATAATTAAAAGCAATGAAACTCAGTGCTGGCAGGGTTGTAAAGAAATAAGTAGTTCATTTCTGATGTAATTGCAAGCTGGTAGAACCATTTTGTAGAGCAGTATGGCACTATACTGTAAAGGTTTTAAGAATAATCATCCTCTTTCACCTAATTAAACCATTATTTCAGAATTTAGCCTGCAAAGTTACTGTTTAGAAAAAAAAAGAAAACTATATGCTCAGGGAATTTTATGATTGCATTTTTGTAACTGCAAAAAAAATTGGAAACAGATCATTAAATTGTGTGACATTAATGTAATGTAAGAAAAGAAAATATGAGAACTATACAGAAATATAGAAAGAACTTTGTGAAATAATGTAAAAGGATTTTTAAAAAACAGTTGATTCAAAACAATAGAGCACACATAAATGAACGAGAATAGGCAAAGTATCCTTATAGAAATTTGGCAATTATAGAAATATGGCATTTTATTTATTCACTTTCATTCATTTAACTGTAAATGGCTACAAAGCAATTTAATTGGGTGTACTGTTTTGATATTTAGTTTACATTGATTTGATGTTAAGTTTATATTTTTAGATAAAGACTGGACTGCCTGAACAGATTATTTTGGTCCTGGATTTCTGTACCAAAAAATACAAAGATGGCTAAGAATCATAATTTTAGAAATTTAGCTATTCCTACTAAATCAATATTCCAATGACCTTATTTATGATCCATATTTTAAAAGTTTTACTTTACAAAAAGTAAGTTGTCTTTATCAATCTCCTTTCTAGAATTATGGATGCAGCAGACTTTTTAAAGTCAGACATAGTAGTCCATTGGAAATCACATTAGATTTGGAGAAAAATGCCCTGAATTCAAATGTTTGTTCTGCTGTGTCCTCTTAAAGAAATAATATTATTACTCTGGGTCTCAATTTTCTCATGTATAGAATGAGGGGTTTAGATGAGATGGAATCTAAAATTCCTTCCAGCTTCCTACATGGTCTTATACTTAGCCTAATTAAGTTCTGAAAAGATCATGATTAGAAATCTGAACAACATACAATGACTTCTTGAACAAAAAACTCATACAACTGTCTCCTATTCAAAAAGACACGATCTGAATATGTAGAAGGGATACACACTTTTTTGAAGTGATAGATCTTTGTTAATATTAAAGTGTTGAAATAATCTATTTCTTTTTTCTTTTTTTTCTTTTTTAGGTTTTTGTAAGGCAAACGGGGTTAAGTGGCTTGCCTAAAACCACACAGCTAGGTAATTATTAAGTGTCTGAGACCAGATTTGAACCCAGGTACTCCTGACTCCAGGGTCAGTGCTTTATCCACTACATCACCTAGCTACCCCAACAATCTATTTCTATAGCCAGTTATAATTTACAAAAGTGGTTTCAAATCCACTATTACTTTTATTCCACACAATAACCATGTAGCATGAATAGCATTAGAATTAGTTTTCCCATTTTCTAAAAAGGGAAAGAGAATTAGAGCGTAACTTGCATGATGATATACAAGGAGTAAATTGCACAACCAGGAAAGGAATCTAGGTCTTCTGACTTCCAATTCACTTTCTTTTCCAAAGTTCCATGATGATATATCATAATAAATATAGAAATTATTATCTGAGTTGTAAGCCGCATTAGGACTGAATCATTCAGATGATCTCCCTTTAGGAATAGGAATGGAAATGAATTCTTTTCAACAAAGTAACAGATTTTTAGAAAGACTGTTTGTTTGGAAAGTAAACACTTGAAATTGTTACCTAATTGAACTCCCTCAAACACATAAAATTGCATGCATCTCTTAGTACTGAGAACCATCTCTTTTCTATCTTTTTAATGATATATTGCCAGCATGTGGTCTTCAAACATTTCTGATATATTTAATAAAGCCATGTAGAGACATGTTAGAGAACCCAACTGAGTTACAGTTGGAAGACTAGATAATATTTCCTTCGGTGATTATTGTGGAGAAAAAATATAAAGCAGGTTAATTGTGCTGGCCATGAAACAGGGCTGACCTAAAAGCAATTACAATTTTGGGATTCTTATGCAAAATCAATTCTAACTGTAATTATTTATTTTAAATGAATAGCAAGTATATCAAATTACAAAAGACTTAAAAGAGAAGAGAAATGTGAATTTTTAAGTGTGGCATTGAAGAAAGAAAACAGGATTATAATCAATAAGCAAGCATATTTACAATATCTATTATATATATGTATATTAGATTCTATTCTATGTCCTGAAGGCAGAGGTAAAAAAAAGAAATATTCAGTGATCTCCAGAAGCTTATTTTGTTTTGGAAGGAGACATGATATGTATAGTTACATGCAAAAATATATATATAAAATGAATAACAAGTAATTTTGATTATCTTTATTACTTGATAATTGGTACTAGCCACTAAAGAGAACAGGAAAGGGGGTCCGTGTAGGAGTGTGTGCTTGAGTTGAGTTTTGAAAGAAATTGGGGATTCTAAGAGGAAAAGATGAGGAGGGAATACTGTGCTGTGTGAAGGTACAGCAAAAGAATACAGAAGGACCTATGAGGCATAAAAAGGAAAAAAATAATTTTATCTGCAGGGAAGAGTATGTGAAAGATAGTAACATATATATATGTATATATACATACATATATGTGTGTATATATGTATATATACATACATATATGTGTATATATATATATATATATATATATATATATATATTAATCCTGGAAAGGAAAATCAAGATACCATGGTTCTTGTTATGGTTCTGTCACTTGAGATAAGTCACTTTTCTCATCTGTGCTTAATTAGATAATGTCTTACAGCCAAAAGGGATCATAAAAATTGTCTGGTCCAACCTCTTCATTTTAGAATTTTCTCCATTATATTTATTTAATGTAACCTTCAGTTTTGCATTAGAGTTATTTTTATATTGTTGTAGTTATTGCATATTCAGTTTTTTAAAATTCTACTTAATTTATTCTGCCAGTATACATATAAAATTCTTATATTTTTCTGAATTCTATATTTCAATCACTTTTTGTGCAACAATGAGATTTCATAACATTCCATCACAATTTGTTTAGTTTTCCCACAATTGATGGGCATTCATTTCATTTATGTTTTTTTCAACATGCACAAAAATGCTGCTATGAATATTTTAGTGTAAATAAGACTTTTCTTTCAGCCTTTGAACCTAATTGAGGTTTATTCCTATATAGAGATCTTGGGATCAAAGGGCTTGCACAGTTTAGTAGCTTTTTCTCTTTCTCAATATAATTTTAAATTGCTTTCCAGAATGGCTGGAATAATTCACAGTTCTAAAAACAGTACATTAGTATTTTTGTCTTTTGGTATCCCTTATAAAAGTAAATTTTTCATCAGCAAATTTACTGTGTATGCAGGAAACCAACATATTGTCGTTATTTTCATTTATTAGTTTACAATTTATTTTGAACCATCTTTCCTACAGGTAACAAGGTATAAGAATTACCTGTAATTTCTTGAGCATGGTGTGGATTGCTTTGTTTAGGACAGCTATCACTCATTCATTGATGATTCAGTTGGGAAAAAAACTTCTAAGGCGTTACCTAATGAACCATGAAGTAACTTGCTGAGTGTCATATATCTAATGAGAAGACAAACAAATTGAACTTGCCTCCATTTCCATTACTCTTTCCTCTATACTTGACTGTACTTCTCCCTTATTCTACAGATGAGGAACCAGGGTTTCATGGAGGTGAAGTGATTTGCCTGTTGTCACATATCTAGTAAATGGTAGAACCAGGATGTGTACCCAGGTCCTTTGATTCAAAAATACAGTTCTTTTTAAAACTATGATAGGATACTGTCTCTGGTGGAGGTGCTGGGAATCAAGTTAATAATGGAAGGCAAGTTTCCCTTATATTTTTATGGTTCTGAAGGTTCCTATTTTTTTTGCAAGGCAGTGGGGTTAAGTGGCTTGCCCAAGTTCACACAGCTAGGTAATTATTAAGTGTCTGAGGCTGGATTTGAACTCAGGTACTCCTGACTCCAGGGCCAAGGCTCTATCCACTGCACCACCTAGCACCCCATGAAGGTTCCTATTAATCATTCAAAATTAGTGACTTACCTCTCTTCCTCATCTTTTTTCTCCTTCAAATTCTACTTTTCTCACTCAAAGTCTTCCTCTTTCAGATAGTCTTTACACAGAGGATCAGGTAAATAACAGAATCAGAACTGATAGCACTTTGAAAAATTAAAAATATTATAGAGATAGGCATTGTTGTTATTCTGTTCTTAAAAATCAAAAAGAAAAGTAGAACATATTATCTTTCAATTTCTTCAGTATTCTTCTGAGGTAGAACTAGCTACGGCTTTCTAGTCTAAGTTTATGTTGAAAAGTATTAACTTATGTATTTATTCCCTTTAAGTGGTTGAAATGCTTCAAAATGTAATACAATCTTATTATCCTTGTTTAATAGTTTAGGAAGTTACTTAACCTCAAAAGTATAATGAAAGTCATAATGAAAGAACATCTGAAACAGTTTCTGTGGGGAACTACATAGAGTAGGTCTGTCCAACCTTACTTTTAAAGTTTTTATTGAAACAATAGACAATATATTTTGATTTGCCATTTTAGTGAAAGCTTTGCAGAAGCTCAACTTTATTTACTAAAGCATTTAATAAACCTATAGGCAGGTGAGGCCCCACATTTTGGACAGCTCTGACATAGTCAATAAGAGGTAAAGACCAACTTGAGATTAGATATCATAAATGTTGAAATGGTATGAGACTCTCCTTTTGGAAGAGATGAAGACCCTGTCATTCATAAAGAATAGGGAGCAGTTGGTAAGGGGCCAGCGCATCAGTTCTCAAGTAGTCTCTCTTCAGTATTCTCCCTGCATCTTCTTCAAGCATAGTATCAAATTGGCTCCCAGGCTCGAGAGAATATAGAAGAGACCAACACCTGTTTATACTGCTGAAGGGAAAGCCTCCAGGAAGAAATGAGGGGAGCTGGAAGTCTCTATCATCTCTTTATTTCCAGCTGGCTATTCAAAGGCCTTCATAGTATTTCCCCTTGAGTGAGGCCAAGGACCCTCTTTCTTGGGGTTAACTTGAATTATCTTGCTCTCAATGACAGTTTCTTAATTCTGTATTAATAGCCTGAGATACACACACATACTCCTATGCATACCTTCTATGATGTCTATATGTTACTGATTTCTATTTGCTGTGTTTGTTCAATGTAGAATTAATTTTAGGAAGGAAAGACATAGATTTTGGAAACCTCTTTCCCCCATTGATGTAGAAATCAAAAGCTAGATGGAACATGATCATATCCCCTAGATGAACAATATTTAAGTAGATGGATACAATTCTAGTCTGTTATCCCTCTCTCCCTCTATGGAGAATAGAGTGATAACCTCCAGACTCTTATATGGAGAAGAGAGGGAGAATAAGAGAATAGATAAATCTATTCTGTTTCCCTTCAAGCTGCACCCAAAGACAGCTATCTTCATCACTTAAGAGTCCTCTTTACAGGTGGGTCCTAACTCCATATAAATTTGCAGTGAACTTAGCCTTATGGGTTTTATGTTATCTTTATTTTTTTATGTGTTATGTTTTTTATTTATTTTTATGTTTTTTAGCTCCTTTTATTAGCATGTAATTAGAAAGTTAGGTTCCCTGGTGTTAGTAATCTTAGGTTGTTAAGCCTTGATAAATTAGGAGAGTAAGGAATTCTTAGAGCAAAGGCAGGGTAAAGTTGAATGGGGTAAGTGTGGGTTTGAAATTCAGAAAGGGGGGAAGTGAGTTCAGAACAATTTTGATACTCTGTGAGAATTCTGAGGTGTGGAGAACTTTATGATTCTAATGAGAGCAAAGAATTTTAGAAAAGATATAGAATTTTAGGTTCTGATCTGATGAGGGAATTTGGGACTTTTGATGGCTGAAAGCTCAAGGGTGTGAACATCTCTGAATAATGAAGATGAAGTTGAGAATTAGGTCATGAGAACTGTGATTGAGAAATGGAGGATTTAAGGGGGCAGCAACACGTATGCTGAATTTTCTCTAAGGTCAGCAGTTTGGTGGAGAGGATAACTATAGTCTCCTTTCTCCTATATAAGATTTTGTTCTTAATTTCCTCATGTATTTATTGTAGGAAGTCAATTCCCACCCCAGCCCCCTACAAAAGATGTACCTGACTCCTTAAGCATCTCACAATAGTAAAGGAAACACCCCTGTGTAACTCAAATAATTTTTTTTACTGGTATAATTATGAATGATATACGGGGATTGGAATGAAATTAGGTTGCTTTCTCAATTTTTAAAAAAGTTTTTGAGAAAGTATTTTTAAAACTGATACTGAATTCACTGAGAAAGGAAAGAGATTGTCATGGTGAGGGTGCCAATAGATAAATGCTACTGGAATCTTGAATGGATAATAAATTTAAATGAAGTGAACCTCAAAGAAATAGATTTTGTTGAGTTGTGATAGCAAAAGGAAATTATGAAAGAAGCTGTGAAAAACAAGGTGCACTCTGATGTCCTCTCCGGGACAAATATGTTGAGAGTGAAATTGGAGGGAGCTATATGGAGAACATAAGAAAAAATATAGCAGTGCTGAAATACACAAGATTTCTTAACTTGAGGGTCTGTTAACTTTATGTGTGTTTATCTATTTTGATAAATGAATTTCAACAAAAGTTGTTTTCTTATGGAAACAATGTAAAGACTAATAAATTGCCTTCTGTGGGGGGGGGTGGGAAATAAGTTTAGGGGAATAATTGTAAAACAAAAAAAATAAATAAAATCTTTAATGGGAAAAATTGTTTTCTTTTTTTGGAAGGGGAGGTTTACAAGGAAATAAGATTCCATGACTTGCCCAGGGTCACACACTTAAGTAAGTATTAAATGTCTAAGCTGGATTTGAACTCAGGTCCTCAACTCCAGGGCTAGTGCTCTATGCCACCTAGCTGCAACAATAAGTTATTTTCTTTGTAATCCTAAATACTTAAAAAAACACATTTAAAAATAGCTCTCTGAAAAGGGGTCTTTAGACTTTAATAGACTGCCAAAATAATCCATGAGACAAAAACATTAGGAGTTCTTCCTGCCTAAATGATTGATTTTGAGTCTCACCCCTTTCCCAGGAAAGGGCATAACTTCAAGATTTAAATCAAAAGATACTATATATCTTGAACCATGTTTTTTTTAACACTTCTGTACTTCAGAAATATTCATTAGATTTGCCACTTCATGCACCAACAACAATCACAACGTCTCTATTATTTAGTTGTCAGTCTTCATGAGATACTATGACAAGAATAAAGAAACAAAAGATAAATGAAAATTGTCCTTACCTGATTGTAAACCTTCTGGTGATGGATTTATTTAAACATTTTTTGACTGGTCCAATAATGACAGACATGGCCTGTGGACAACTTCATATTCAAAGCCTTTTCAGTTAAGTTGAACTTTTACAAAGAGCTTGTGTGGCTTTTTCCCCTTTGATCTTAGACACCTCAATGTCACCTCCACACCTTAACAAAGTACTATATCCACAAAGGTCATAGATCTGGAGATAGAATTATGAGCCATTCTAGTCCAATTCACTCATTTTACTTTTTTAATAGTACTTTATTTTTTTCAATCAAGAAAATTTTCAGCATCCAATTTTACAAGATTTTGAATCCCGAAAGATTGTATAATTCAAAACATTACAGAAAATGATGGGTTAAAAACTACTATTTTATATGATTGGAAGACACATAGAATATTAATTTAAAATAAGATTTTGAATTCCAAATTTTTTCCCCTCCCTCCCATTTCTTCTTCTGAAAATGATAGACAGTTTGATAAAGTTTATACATGTGCTATCTTATAAAACATATCTCCAACTTAATCTCAACTGTGGAAGAAGAAATAGGTCAAAAGAAAAAACCCACAAATAAGAATAAAATAACTGAAAACATATACTTCTATTGACATTCAGGGTTTATCAGTTTTTATGTGGATATGGATAGTATTTTCCTTAATAAGTTCTTTGTGCTTGTTTTGGATCACTGTGTGGCTGAAAAGAAAGAGCCATTCACAGTTGATCATCATATAGTGTTGATGATACAAAGTAGATTATTTTCCTGGTTTTGAGCATTCTACTTTGCTTCACTCCATACAAGTCTTTTCAGGTTTTTCTGAAATGTGCCTGTTCATAATTTCTTATTATAAAATAGTATTCCATTACAATTGTATGCCACAGTTTATTTTGAGAAAAATACATTTAATTTTTATTCCATTTTCATTAGATCTTTTGCAATTGATATTTAATTTTATTTTTCTAAATACATCATTATGAAACTTTTACAACATTCATCCACATGCATATGCATATTTTTAAGTTACATGACTTCCTTCCACCCTCTCTTCCCACTTCCTTCTCCTCAACAGCAGTCAGGTGAATATTGTAGATACACATTTATCTTTAATATGTTTACAGATTAGTCATTTTCAGTATGAGGAGTTAGGATTAAGGGAAAAGAAAGAAATCCATGAGATAAGAAAGAAATACATAAGAGAAAACCTTAAAAAAGTGAGTTTAGTGCTCATTCAGATTCTATTTTTTTTGTTTTGTATTGTTTTGTTTTTTCTTCCTCTGATGAGGATAGCCTTCTCCATAGCTGGTCCCCTAGGGTTGTCCAATCTCTCTGAACTGCTGAGAGGAACTTCAGTCATTAAGTTTGATCAACTCAAAAGTTGTTGCTGATGTGAACAATGTTCTCTTGGTTCTGCTCCCTTCACTCAGCATCAGTTCCTGTAATTCATTCCATGCTTCTCTGGAGTCTGACCGTTCATGATTTCTTATAGAACAATAGTATTACATAACATTCATATGCCATAAATTGTTCAACTATTCACCATTTGATGGACATCCCTTCATTTTCCAATTCTTTGGCACTACAGAAATGGCACTACAGAAAATATGAATATTTTCAAATATTTGCAGTATATTTTGAAGTTTTATGCCTTAATTCAGGGTTAATTTTTTTTGGTTTCATGTACTGCTGAGAAAAAAAGGTATATTCTTTTCTGTTTCCATTTAGTTTTCTCAAAACATCTGTCATATATAACTTCTCTAATTTTATGTTTACCTCATTTGTCTCTTGTTTGTTGGATATATTGGGTTCTGAGTGGGGATTTAATAAGATATGCATCATATAATTCTATTTCTTTAATTCAAACTTCTTTTAGAATTTGAGCTGCATCACGTACAAAAATGTTCATAGCAACTCGGTGGTAGCCAAGAATTGGAAATTGAGTGAATGTCAATCAGTTGAGGAATGGCCAAACAAATATATATATATATCTATATCTATATATATCTATATATCTACATTATATATATATATATATATATATATACATATATATATATATATATGTTATGGAACACTATTGTTCTATTAGAAACCAGGAGGAATGGGAATTCAGGGAAGCCGAGAAGAATTTGCATGAGTTGATACTGAGTGAGATGAGCAGAACCAGAAGAACATTGCACACCATAACAGCAATATGGGGTTGACAAACAATCTTGATGAACTTGTTCATTTCATCAGTCCAACAATCAGGGACAATTTTAGGGTATCTGCAATGGAGAATACCATCTGTATACAAAGAAAAAATTTCGGAGCTTAAACAAAGACCCCAAAAAAAGATATCTTATTAAGAATTTGGAAAAAAAGAATTTGAGCTATGCCGCTTGGTGTATATATGTTTAGTATTCATATTGCTGTATTGTCTATGGTATCTTTTAGTAAGATGTACTTTCTTTCCTTATCTTTTTTAATTAAATCTATTTTTGCTTTTACTTTATCTGAGATCAGGATTGCTACTCCTGCTTTTTTTTTTTACTTCAGCTAAAGCATACTATGTTCTGTTATAGCCCCTTACCTTTACTCTGTGTCTCTCTGCTTCATGTGTTTTTCTTGTAAACAACATATTATAGAATTCTGGTTTTATTCACTCAGCTATCCACTTCCATTTTATGGTAGAGTTCATCCCATTCACATTCAGTTATGATTACTACCTGTGCATTTTCCTCCATCCTATTTTTTCCTCTTTCTTTCCTTTTACCCTTTCCCTCTTTACCAGTATTTTGCTTCTGTCTACTACTTCCTGTGATCTCTCCTTTCTTCAGTCAGTCTTTCCCCTTTACTTAACCTTCTTCTTTCCTACTTTCTTGTTAGGTAAGATAGATTTTTATAATCAATTGATTGTGTATATTACTCCCTCTTTACTCATTGCCTATCCTCCCATTTCCCCTTCCATTGTAATAGGTCTTTTGCACCTCTGAATGTAAAATAATTTACCTCATTCTAACTCTTTCTTCCTTCTGAACCCTTTGTACTCCTCTTTTTCATATCTTAATTTTTTTAATGTCATTGACTCACATTCCCCTTATTAACCAACCCTCTGGATATATATATATATATATATATATATATATATATATATATATATATATATATACATATATATGTGTGTGTGTATGTATTTGTACTATTACTCATTCAGTTTATAGAATTACATGGATCATACTCTCACATAAAGATGGAAACCTTTTAACTATATTGAACCCTTTGTTTTCTTTTCTCTTTTTTCCTGTTTATGCTTGCCTTGGGTCTTTATATTGAAAGTCAAATTTCTGCTAGTTCTGATCTTCTCCCTTTGAAATAAATCCTTCTATTTCATTGAATGACAATTTCCCCCAATTGACATGCTTAAGTTTGTCACACAAGTGATTCTTGGTTCCAATCCTTATTCCTTTGTCTTCCAGAATATCATGCTCCATGATCTTTAATCCTTTAAAGTTGCAGCTGCTAAGTCTTACATTATTTTGATTGTGACAACTGAATTGTTTCTTTCTGCCATTTGCAGTATATTTTCTTTGACTAGAAATGACTAGATATGATGTTCCTTGGAGTTTTTATTTTGGCATCTCTTTTATGAGATGAACAGTGGATTCTTTCTCTTCCTATTTTTGCCTTCTGCTTCCAGGATATCAGGGCCGTTTTCCTTGATAATTTCTTGAAAGATGCTATCCAGGTCCTTCTTTTGATTATGGTTTTCATTTAGTTCAATGATTCTGACATTACCTCTCAGGGATCTGTATTCCAGGTCAGTTGTTTTTCCTATGAATTATTTTACATTTTCTTCTTTTTTTCTTCTTTTGAATTTGTTTGATTGATTCGTATTATCTCATGGAGTCATTAGCTTACACTTGTCCAATTCTAACTTTTTTTTAGGTTTTGCAAGGCAAATGGGGTTAAGTGGCTTGCCTAAGGCCACACAGCTAGGTAATTATTAAGTGTCTGTGGCTGGATTTGAACTCAGGTACTCCTAACTCTAGGGCTAGTGCTCTATCCACTTCGCCACCTAACCACCCCCCAATTCTAACTTTTAATATGTTGTTTTCCTCAATTAACATTTGTACTTTCTTTGCCATTTGGACAATTGTATTCTTTAAGACATTGTTTTCCTCAATGAATTTTTGTATCTCCTTTTCATTTGGCCAATTTTATTTTTAAGCAGTTTTTTAAGCTATTGAGTCTTTCCTCCCCCATAATTCTCTAGCATCACTCTCATTTCTTTTCCCATTTTTTCTTCTACCTCTCTTATATGATTTTTAAGCTCCTTTTTCAAGCTCTTCTGAGAGTTTTTATGGACTTGAGACCACTTCACATTTTTATTTGGGATTTTCTTTTTGGTGTTTTGACATTGTTGCCTTCTTCTGAATTTATCTCTTGGTCTTTTCTGTCACCAAACTTTTTTTCTTTTCTTTTTTTAGGCTTTTTTTGCAAGGCAAATGGGGTTAAGTGGCTTGCCCAAGGCCACACAGCTAGGTAATTATGAAGTGTCTGAGGCAATGGCTATATTCTTTTGGTTGATGTTGCTTTTTGCTCATCTTGTGGGGAAGTATTTTTTCCATTCTTTTAAATTTGAACTCTGCTCCCAGGGTAGAAAGACCACTGTCTCGTGCTTCTCATACCAGTGGCTGCAGGCTCTACCTCTTTACATGGTGCTGTACTCATGTTGCCCTGAGATCCAGAGGGTCCCTTGTGTCTAGTGTTATGCTGAGGGTTTGGGGTGGTTGAAGTTTGGGGTGATTGAGTTTGACTTGGGGAGGTGACTGGTGCTGTTGGAGGCTATTGAGATCTGACCATTTACCTAGTGATGACTGAAGTCCTGGGGGTGGTGGTCTCTGGCACATACTGGGTTGCTTCTGCATTTTTCTGGGATTAAACTGAAACACAAGGTGGTCTGACCTCTGGAGGATGCCAGTTTGCTCAGGACTACATTGAAGGGCCTGGTAATTCTTGGAGTGGGAGCCTTACAGGTCCCCTGGATATGCTACAACATATAATGGTATTAGTGGTGGTGGTAAAGGGTCCTGGTGATGGTGTTTAGCTCCTCCACTACTCTAGGCTCAGAATCTCCTCCTGGTTTGCAGAGGTGGAGCTTATTGCTGGCTTGCTGAGATGCTTTCTTTCATGGACTATGTTCCCTTGCTTCCCTTTTTCCAGAATAAGTTAGATGTTTCTTGCAGTTATTATAAGTTTCTTGGACTAAAAAAATTGTTTCACCCACTCTTTTTGCCAGTTTTGCTGTTCCAGGATTTCTTTGGAGACATTATTTTATGGTTGTTTGGAGGTAAATATGAAAGAGTTACAGTGATTTACTGTTTACTCCATCATCTTGACTTGCAGAAGTACCTCCATCACTTTAAATAAATAATATGATAACTTCAAATTAATTCTTTTCAAACATATTTTCTGGGAATGTTTTATGTTATATCTTTTAACGGTAACTTTTCTAATTTAAGAAGTACTATTTTGTATAACTGCAGCCTCCTTTCTCTTTTACTTAAAAAAATTCCCTATTTTTTTAATTCTGGTCAATGTAGATTTATTCCCTTTCCCCTTTTCTACTCTATTGTCTAGGGATGTTCTTGACTATTTAGTTTTTTAAAGAGAGGAAACATGAATAGCCTTTTCCCAGTATACCCAGAAGGTACTTAGAATGGGGTGAAAGATAATTGGTGAGAAATTAGAGTGCTTTGTCAAATTTTAGGTTTATGGGGATAATAATGTAAATAGGAAATACCACACATTTGAAAAGGCAAAATGGAAACATTAGACTGTTTTCTATTTGACTAGAACTGATTTCAGTAAAAAGTTCTCTGATTATTGGACATTCTTTGTTGGAGATAAGAGGCTGAACATAAGAGAGAGACTTTTAAGTAGAAGTACCTTTGTCTGACCTAGCATAGCAATGATCAGAATTCTATTCTTCATCTGGTACAATGGATCACCCAGAGTCAGAGGGTTTAAACAACAACAACAACAACAACAACAAAAACTTCTTTTACTAAAATCATATTCCAATACCCTTACGTTGGTTAGTTCTTGACCTTCATTATCGGAGAAGACCAAAGTAACATCACTATTTTGAGACAAATTAGTGTGACTGACTGTGGCTGATTAGTCTAATATGAACTCAGAACAGTCTGCCACAGGTCAGGCACAAATAGTCCATTATGTTTCCTTTGAGTCTCTTCAATTCTGCCTTCCTTACAAAGTTGGAATACTTGGCAGTGTAGCTTGAGAAAGAACATCAATATCTGGTATTTTCTCCTGCCAGAAAATCTTCAGAATTTTCCTAAGATGATTTAAATGGAAGTGATCCCCTTTCTGACATGGTGTTGGTAGACTATCCAGGTTTCACAGGCATATAGCAATGAGGTCAGCACAAGAGCTCTGTAGACTTTCAGTTTGGTATTTCATCTAATACCTCTTCTCTCCCATACTTTCTGGGAGAGTCTCCCAAATACTGAGCGAGCTCTTGCAATGCTTTTGGAAATCTCATTGTTAATATATACCTCCTTGGAAAGGACACTGCCAAGATAGATGAACATGCACATATTCAAAACTTTTCCATTTGCTATAACTGATGGTTCTACATATGGATGGTGTGGTGCTGGCTGATGGGGCACCTGTGTTTTATTGGTGTTAATTATTAGGCCAAAATAAGCACAAGCAGCAGAAAATCAACCCATACTTTGCTGTATCTCAGCTTCAGAGGCTGCACCAAATGCACAATCATCTGCAAGGAGATCATGTATCAACACTTCCTCTACTTCATAGCCTTTTCAAGTTGAAGATTTTACCATTCATATGGTAGTTGATTTTGAGTCCATGTAAATTCTCAGTGAAGGCATTTGATAACATGGCTTAAAATATCATGGTAAAAAGCATGGAAGCAAGGACACATCCTTGTCTCACTCTATTGGTGACTAGTCAATCTTGAGAGCATTGTCCACTATCCAGAATCCAGGCTGTCAGAAAATTGACATACCCTCACAACTGACAGTATCAAAGGCCTTGGTCAGATCTCTAAATGTTGTAGACAGACCTCCATTTTTAGTCTGGCATTTTTTTTGGAATTGTGGGGCAGCAAACACAATATCAACTGTTCCTTGACTCTCGTTGAAGCCACACTGGATCTCAGAGAGGTGACAACCTTTCAGGTGAAAGATTAGCCTATTGAGAAGGATTGTGGCAAGGATTTTACCAGCAATGACTAAAAGAGAAATACCCCTGTGATTGTCACGGGATAATTATTCCCTTTACCTTTATAGAGATGAATGATGGAGGCATCCTTGAATTCTTGGGGGAGAATCTCCTCATGCTATATGACCTAGAAAATTTCAGTTCCATATTGTATGAACAATGGATCCCTCAGCTTATAAATCTCAGTTGGAATAGAATCCACACCACTTGAAAGAAGCCTAATGGCATTCAAAACCTCTTCTTCAGTTGAAACTTCATCTAGGGACAGATTGTCTTCAATTTGAGGTAAAAGATCATTGGTTTCTTCATTGATTGAGGATGATCTGTTAAGAACATTATGGAAATTTCCAACCCATTTCACTAGGATCATATCCCTATTGTTAATCAAAGTGGCTTCATGAGCACTGAGTAGTTGAGATACACCATAGGTCTTTGACTCATAAATAGCCTTTGAGGTCTCATAAAAGAATTTTGGTTTGTTATTATTTGCATAAACCTGAATTTCATCTGCCATTTTACTGAGTGAGAGTCCTACATCTCTCTAAGCTTCACTTGTACATTACTTTTGATGAAATTAAATGCTACCTCCTTAGAAATGGATGAACTATCATGCTTGTAAATCCTGCGGAGGTCTCATTGTTCATTTAGCAACTTCTGTATTTCTCCACAAAACAAATTTTGATGTTTGAGAGTGTTCTGATGGACAAATGCTGTGCTGCACACCAAATCTCTGAAAGCTGCCCACTTTTCTATTCCACTGTTGCCAACTATGTGTCGGCTCAATTTTCCTTCCAAGTTAGCAATATACTGTTCCTGCTCAGAGAGATACTCTAATCTCTTGTTATTATTTCTTCTAGTAGTCCTTTTACCTTGAGACAACAGCTTCAGTTGAATGTCAATATTTAGCTTGCAGATGTCTGTGATCAGTCCAGCACTGTGCAACACACATTAATTTTGTTACTCTCATATCCTGTCTGTTTCTTCTCCTTACAATCAGTCAGTTAGATGACAGTGTTCGCTACAAGGCTTCCTCCAGAAAATTATATTGAATTTAGGTAAATGGAAGACAGTGCTTCTGATGACAAGGTCATGAGATGTACAAGCCTTCAGTAATAGGTGATCATTGCTATATCTATTTTCAATTTCATTCCTCCCTGCCATGTCTGTTATCCTGAGTCTTCTCTAGCATTAAAGTTACCCATGCTTATCGTCTTGGCACATTGATGATAAGGATCTCCAGGTCTTCATAAAATTTTTCTTTGGTTGCATAAAGGTTCATCATAATGGCAACAGAGGCACTGATGACTGTGGCATAGCGTTTTCATTGAAATGGCAATCTCATTGTCATGAGTCTGTTCACTCCTTTTCTAATGTATTGATGCTTGTTGATTATATTAGTTTTGATTGCAAAGCCTATCCCAGCTTCACAGTGCTCCCCTTCACTATGACAGCTCCTGAAAAGTGTGTATCTAGATCTCACTTCAGAAAAATGTCTTTCATTTGCCAGCCTTGTTCCCTCAGGGATCGTATTTGGATATGATACCTGCTAAGTTCCCTTGCAACAAGAACTGTTCATCTTTCAGGTATAGGATCTTTTGTTGTTTATGATTGTACACACATTCCATATTCTGATGGTAAGTGGAATCTTCTTTGAATAAGTTTTTGTAGAATTTTTATGTGTCTCAACTTCACTGTGGGATCCCTGCCTGCTGCAGTAATCAAGCCAGGGTTGGTTAAGCAGACAATTTTTAGGAACCTTTCCTAGCCCTTTTCTAACATCAGGGGATAAGCAGTGTGAATCTTAAAAGGGCTGCTTAGTCATCCAAGTGGCTGCCAAATATCACTGCTGCTTTCAGTGTAGAAATGATCTTATGACCTGGGCCACCTGTGTGCAGGATTGTGAAATGTATCCACACCTGCTGCTTCATCACTTGCCTGTCACCAATAGGACTTTGAGATAGGAATGGTAAAATGGTATGGGTGATGTCTTTTGATGTGTGTGTGTGTGTGTGTGTGTGTGTGTGTGTGTGTTAATTGGATTTAAGTGAGGCAGAGTTGCACAGTCATTGACCTCATTCTCTCCTCCAAAGTCATGATCCCATAGTAAGACAGAGTCAAAAGAACTGATAATGGCACTAGATGCAGTGGAGGACCTTTGTGTCTTCATTGTCTAACCAAGCTCTAAGCAATCTATAGCACCTGCTTCAGCTGGCTTCATAGGCATTGGAATGAAGTGTTCTCATCCACCCATTCACATGCTTGGGGTGGATACCCCCAAAACTCACCTAACACTATCTTCCAATGAGTTACCCTCAATCTGGTTTAGCCCATCTGTTGAAATGTTTTACTTGGGTGTGGACACTGCATGCAACAGATTCTTAGAGTCACAGGTGAGAATTAGATGACTCAAGTGGATATCAAAGGTGGAAAGCAGCCTTGAAAAGGGCTCAGCAGCCCTTACCAGTCTTCTTTGACCACACCCTTAAACCCCACCCTCAAATAGAAATACTTCTCAAGCAGTCCAGAGGATTAAAAAAATAAAAAATAAAAGCCTGTGGGAAAATAGGTTAAAATGTCATCGAAAAGATGTTCCCTTGGATCTCAGGAGCTCTCTGCCAAAATCTCAAAACTATTATATCTTTTTTATTTAACAAAGGGGCCATGGCTGGGATCCAGATCAATTTTTTAGGCCAAAGTTAACCCAAAATATCCCAAGAAGGACTGCACCACAATGTTTTTACTTGCTTCATTCCCAGCTGGTGTTGTTGTAGCATGGGAGGTGGTGGTAATTCAAACCTCCCCCATTACTGGTCTACAACAGAGAAATAATATTACCATGTCACGAATATTCCACCCTTTCCCCAGTCCCATTGTATCTAGACACTTTAGGTTGTATAGAAACCTAAATTTAGAATGATTTTTCATATTTCAAACTCAATGCCATCACACAAAAATCTAAAACTAAGAAACAATGTGTGTTCAACATCTTTCCCCTTTAAGCACATAGTTACAAAACCTTCATAAAAGGAAAAGAAAATTTTATTTACCAGTTGAAGAAACAGATCTTTCAGTAATGTTCACAGGAACTGCCTCCTGAAAAACCTTTCACCAAAGACACCAATCACTTATAGTTATGAACTTAGTTGTAATGCTACTGGCTTAGATTGAGTCACTTTGCTTCCTCTATAAAAGGAGCAAGAAGAGGAACAGAGTAATGTAGCTTTGAGTGGCAGAAATAAAAGATAAAGTTAGTCAAGAAACTATCAGTTCAAAAGTGCAAAGTTCTAATTAGGCTGATATAGGACTTTCCCCTTTCACTGGGAGAACAAAGGGGAGTGATTCCTACCATGGTGAGAACACTAACATTTCCATGCCTCATGTTCCATAGTCTTTTCTTGGCCTATATTCCTATGAAGCAGTGAGAAAGGTAGGTCTCAAAATAGATTCAAGTAACAGAGTTAAGAGCCTCTAAAGCAGCTGCAGGAACTTTTTTTCTTCCAAGGGCCATTTGGATATTTATAACATCATTTCTGGGCTATATTTGGTCAACCATTCAATTCCTTTACCCCTAAAAGGCTACAAGATTTATTTAATTTTGAATCCTATCTGCAGGCTTCTCCACCCTAAAACTAAAGGAAAAGGGATAGGTTAATATCTAGGACACTTGGAGATTGGGGGAATAAGACCACAGGAAAAAAGGTGTTATTGCAGGGTCATCAGCCTGTGATGTATGGGATGTGGGGGGAGATCAAGTGAAAAAGCCATTCTCATTCATTCCTAGTGTTGAATGCAACAGCTTAAAACCACATAGGAGATGTTGATGAAGGAGGGTCGGAGAGAGTGAGAGAACAGTGTTCTGAAGTGATAGAGGTTAGGGGGATGGTGGAAAGAGAGAAGATCATCTTCCCCAGCTATAGTCATTTTTCATTTGTGCCATACTACCACCCAAATATTTTTGCTCCAGATTGAAAAAAAATCCTTAGATTAGTTTCTTATGTGTTGGGCAAAGCAGGTATTATTACTCCTTTATTTAGATCAAGGACATGAGATTCAGAAATGTCTTACTCAAGCTTAATTTGATTAGTAACTAGAAAAGAAAACACTGGAGCCTAAGGTTTTTGACTTTTAGACCCAAGCTCTTCTTATGAAAGCATTTCCTTTACCTCATAAGAATTCTGACATGGGATACAGAAAGAAGAGTCAAAGATTTTATTAGATTTAGAATGTTCAACTTGAAAGGCATTCATTTGTGTAAAGGAGTCAAGAAGGGTTCACATTTACCTGTATTTGGCACTTACTTCCAGGATATAAAAAGGTTATCAAGATATCCTTTTAATACTGATGATAGCTGTTTTAAATAATGATGGGAAGTCTGACCCCTGAGTAGGAAATATATTGTGTAAACACTGGAGTGATTGGACTGATGGATCTATCTTGCCTGAGACACTTACTAGTTATGTGAAGCCATTTTACTTCTTTTGATCTCACTTTCCTTATCTGTTAAATGTGGATAATAGCACAATTTCACAAGGTTGTTAAGAAGCTCAAATGGTGTAATATACATAAAGTGTCTCTGAAAATAGTTTATAGTGCTTTATATAAGTGCTTATTAAATGTGTTATTGTTATTATTATTATTAATGCAAATTGAATGGGATTTGGAAGGAGAGGTATCACTGTGGAAATAAAATTAATAGTGAGGACTTCTGTATGAGGAGGGAGAGTAAAGATATACTTGAGTGGGGAAGCCTGTTGTCTCAGTGATTGAATTCAAGCATCTTTTACACAAGCAAGTTTTGAATTGTGTGAAGTATGAAGAAAGTTGATGCTAAAGCAAGGGAGTGACTGGCCTATCCCATTAGGATTCTGGTCCTGAGATTATGTGAACCTTAGCAGGCAGTAGTACCCTTTGCATAGGATATCATCAGCATTGGGAAGGAATGAGGATAGAGATAACAAATAATTTATTTGAATGGTATAGTTCTGAGTTCTCAAAAGTATCTACACAGGAAAAAAGAGCAGCCCAGTGAAAGAAGAGAAGGAAGAAAGGAGTACCAGAGCTTAGTAGATATTTGAGATCAGAGAGAGTATTAGTGAGATGAGAAATAATTATTCCTCTGTTTAATTTATTCATATTTAGATATTCACTTATAGACCTTGGAAAAAATCCTTATATTTATGCTATTGAATTAGTACTTAAAATATATTAAAATATGAATAATATTCCCTTTTGATGCTGAATACATGCTAGTTTAAACACATTATTCCTGTCTATTAATTATAATAATTATTTTGGAGCTTAATTTGCAAAAGCATTAGTTTGTATAAAAAGAGAACTTTGGTAATGTTTGGTAATGTTTTTTTCTCCCCAGATCACCAAAGTTGATATTAGACATTAAAGAATGATCGGAATTTAAGACCAACTTGAAAGTCTAAGCTATGTTAATTTTTCTTTGTTTTTAATCAAAAAGGCAAAGGAAAATAAGGATAGGATGAAAAATTTTAACTTAAAATCAAAATTTTTGAGTCAGTTGATTTTTCTGATTTAATTAAACTTTATTCATTCTTTAAGAAATATTAGTCATGAGGGCGGCTAGGTGGCACAGTGGATAGAGCACTGGCCTTGGAGTCAGGAGTACCTGAATTCAAGTCTGGCCTCAGACACTTAATAATACCTAGCTGTGTGGCTTTGGGCAAGCCACTTAACCCCATTGCCTTGCAAAAAAAAAAACAAAACCTAAAAAGAAATATTAGTCACTACAAAAGGCAAGTTACTGTACTAGACACTGAGAAAACAAAGATATTAACACAATAGTTCTTGTCCCTCTTTCCCCAGGTATAGAAACTTCATAATACAAATAGGTCCTCTCTACTATTGAATCTCCTTCCAGTTTACTCCACCCATAAACACAATAAATGCTTAGTATCTTAGGATAATTCCAAAATGAAACCAGTAGTTGTTGAGGCCCTGCCTAGAATTTCAATATTATAAAAAGCTAAGCCTTGCTGCTCACTTACCACAGCCATTTCATCCTACCCCAAATCCACACTAGTTGTCTAATTTCCTGAACTCATTCCTCAGTAGATGGCATAATCTCATTCTATCATACTCTTCCAATTCTTGTGACTATGAACCCCAGATATCCCTGCTGCCTTTTATTTTTTCTTCTCCTCATCTCACTTCACTCAGCTGTCTTCCAATTCTATCTCTTGTTTCATCCCTTTCTCAAATAAAAAGAACCTCATCACTAAGGCAAACATCTCTACTTGAACAAATGTTCTTAGTCCATGCCAGTCATTATCTTTTAGAGCATCCCTTTTATTCTACCTACTTTTTCCCTAATCTTTATTCTCATCATATTCACTGAATACTTCCCCGATACCTAGAAACAAGGCCTTGTCTCTTTTTCTCCATCCACAAAAAACTCTATTGATTCTTATTTGTTAGCTTTCATTCTGTAGTTCTCTCCTTCATCTCCTCCTGTTTCTTCTTAATAAAGATATTTATAATTGATTCCTCCACTTTTCCTCTCACTCTCTTGTTTACTTTCAGCATTCTGGTTTCTAACCTCATCATTGAACTGAAATTGCTTTCCCTAAAATTACCAATGATTTTTCATCTCTAAATCTTCACAATTTTCATCCTTCTTGATCTCTCTTCAGCCTTTGACATTATCAAAATCCCTCTTCATTTTGACTGACTTTCTCTCTGTGGCTTGTGATAAAGTCTCCTGGATCTTTTCCTCCATCTTACTATACCTTCTTTGTCCCCACTGATAAAGGTTCATTCAAGCCTTGCCTACCAACTCTCTAAGGAAATCTTTTCATATCCAATCTCATGGACTCTGTTATCATCACTGGATAAATGATTCCCAGATAATACAGTCAAAATCTCTCTCCTGACCTCCAGTCTCATATCTCAAATTTCTATTGGTTGTCCCATAAGCATGTTCAGCTGCAGACAATCGAAACTGAGCTCTGTCTTTTCCCCAAAAGTTTACCCTCTTCCTAACTTTCCTATTACACTTAAAGGTGCTATCATCCTCCCAAATCACCCTGGCCTCCAACTCAGATATTATTTGCAAATCTTTACTCTCTCAAACTCTCCTGTAGTTGTTTTTCTGTGAAGTCATTTTGTTTCACTTCAGTGATCATCCCCAAAAGCAAGTCTGACCATATCACCTTCCCTTCTCTAATCAATATAATCCAATGGTTCCACATTGCCTTTGGGATCAAATATAGAATTCTCTATTTGATTTTTAAGTCTTTCATAATCTTGCCCCTTTCTGACTTTATTTTTGCACTTTAATTCTCCTTCACATATTTTACACACAGTGACATTAACTTCCTTCATTTTTCTCCCACATTACACCCTCTCTGTGCATTTTTGCTCTTGCTCACATGCAAATCCCTGAAAAGAACTTGATCATTTCCACCTCATGTCTTTCTTCAAATATCAGTTAAAATATGACCTTTTGAAAGAAACTTTCCTTATCTCTATTTTCAAATTTATTTAATTTTGAATTTTACAATTTTCCCCAAAATCTTGCTTCCCTCCCCCCACCCTACAGAAGGCAGTCTCTTAGTCTTTACATTGTTTCCAGGCTATACACTGAAGCAAATTGAATGTGTTGAGAGAGAAATCATATCATTAGGAAAAATAAAATAAAATATAAGAGATAGCAAGATTACAAGATAACTTTTTTTTTTAATTAAAGGTAATAATCTTTGGTCTTTGTTCAAACTCCACAATTCTTTCTCTGGATACAGATGATATTCTCCAACACAGATACCCTAGAATTATCCCTGATTGTTGCACTTATGAAATGAGCAAGTCCATTACAGCTGATTGTCACACCCAGTTGCTGTTAGGGTGCACAGTGTTCTTCTGGTTCTGCTCATCTCACTCAGCATCAGTTCATGCAAATCCCTCCAGGCTTCCCTGAATTCCCATGCCTCCTAGTTTCTAATAGAACAATAGTGTTCTATCACACACACACACACACACACACACACACACACACACACACACACACCACACACATATATATATACATATATATATGTATATATATATATATATATATATGTATATATATATATACCACTAAGCCATTCCTCAATTGATGGACATTCATTCAATTTCCAATTCTTTGCCACCACAAACAGGGCTGCTATGAATATTTTTGTTACAAGTAATATTTTTACACTTTTTCATAATCTCTTCAGGGTATAGATTTAGTAGTGGTATTGCTGGAATAAATGGTATGCACATTTTTTGTTGCCCTTTGGGTGCAATTCCAAATTGCTCTCCAAAAAGGTTGGATAAGTTCACAGCTCCACCAACAATGTATTAGAGTCCCAGATTTCCACATCCCTTCCAACATAGATCATTGTCCTTTCTGGTCATATTGGCCAGTCTGAGAGAGTGAGGTGGTACCTCAGAGTTGCTTTAATTTACATTTCTCTAATAAGTAGTTATTTAGAGCAATTTTTCATATGACTATGGATTGCTTTGATTTCCTCATCTGTAAATTGCCTTTGCATATCCTTTGACCACTTGTCAATTGGGGAATGACTTTTTTTTCTTGAATTTGACTTATTATTCTATATATTTTAGAAATGAATCCTTTGTCAGAAATGCTAGCTGTAAAAATTGTTTCCCAATTTACTACATTTCTTTTGATCTTGGTTACAGTGGCTTTGTGCAAAAGTTTTTTAATTTAATGTAATCAAAATTATCTAGTTTGTTTTTAATGATGTTTTTCATCTCTTCCTTGGTTATAAACTGCTGACCTTTCCATAATCTGACAAGTAAACTATTCCTTGATCTCTTAGTTTGCTTATAATATTGTATTTTATGTCTAAATTCTGTATCCATTTTAATCTTATCTTGGTATAGGATGTGAGGTGTTGGTCTAATCCTAGTTTCTGCCATACTAACAACTTCCAATTTTCCCTACGGTTTTTATTGAAGAGAGAGTTTTTATCCCAATAGCTGGACTCTTTGGGTTTATCAAACATCAGATTACTATAATCATTTCCTGCTATTTTACTTAATCTATTCCACTGATCCACTACTATTTCTTAGTCAATTCCAGACAGTTTTGATGACTGATTCTTTATAATGTAATTTTAGTTCTGGTAGGGCTAAGCCACCTTCTTTTGTACTTTTTTTCATTAAATCCCTGAAAATTCTTGACTTTTTATTTCTCCATATGAATTTACTTACAATTTTTTTGAACTCATTAAAGTATTTTGGGGGTGAGTCTGGTTGGTAGGGTGTTAAATAAGTAGTTTAGTTTAGGTAGAATTGTCATGTTTATTATATTAGCTCGGCTTATCCATGAGCAGTTGATATTTGCCCAATTTTTAAATCTGATTTTATTTGTTAGAGAAATGTTTTGTAGTTGTTTTCATAGAGTTTCTGAGTCTGCTTTGGCAGGTAGACTCCCAAGTATTTTATATTGAATGAAGTTATTTTGAATGGGGTTTCTCTTTCTAGCTCTTATTGCTCTATCTTGCTAGTAATATATAGAAATGCTGAGGATTTTATGAGGATTTATTTTATATCCTGTGACTTTGCTAAATCTGATAATTGTTTTTAGTAGTTCTTTAGATGATTTTTTAGTATTCCCTATGTATTCCATCATGTCATCTGAAAAGAGTGAGAGTTTTGTCTCTTCCTGTGCAATTCTAATCCCTTCAATTTCTTTCTCTTCTCTTATTGATGAAGCTAATATTTGTAACACGCTGTTGAATAGTAGTGGTGATACCAGGCATCCTTGTTTCACCACTGATTTTATTGGGAATGCCTCTAGCTTATCCCCATTGCATGTAATGCTTGGTGATGGTTTGAGATAGATACTGCTTATCATTCTAAGAAACAATCCATTTGTTCGTATATCTGCTAGTGTTTTTAGTAGGAATTGGTGTTGTATTTTGTCAAAGGCTTTTTCAGCATCTATTGATATAATCATATGATTTCTGATAGGTTTGTTATTGCTATAATTAGTTATACTAATAATTTTCCTAATATTGAACCAACCCTGCATTCCTGGGATAAATCCTACTTGATCATAATGTATTATCCTAGGGATAACTTGTAGTAATCACTTTGCTAAGATTTTATTTAAGATTTTTGCAGCTATATTCATCAGGGAGATAGGTCTATAATTTTCTTTCTCTGTTTTAACTCTTCCTGGTTTAGGTATCAGCACCATATTGATGTCACAGAAAGAGTTAGGCTGAGTCCCATCTTCACCTATTTTGCTAAAGAGTTTATATAGAATTGGAACCGATTGTTCTTAAATGCTTGCTAGAATTCACTTGTGAATCCCTCTGTCCTTTGAGATTTTTTTCTGAGGGAGTTCAATAATGACTTGTTGAATTTCTTTTTCTGAGATATTTAAATATTTAATTTCTTCTTCATTTAACCTGGGCAACATATATCATCCATTTCACTTAGATTATCAAATTTATTAGCACAGAGTTGGGCAAAATAATTCTGCATTGTTACTTTAATTTCCTCCATATTGGTGGTGAGTTCATCTTTTTCATTTATCATACTGGTAATTTGGTTTTCTACTTTTTAATCATATTAACCAGAGGTTTATAAATTTCATTGTTTTTTTTTCATAAAACCAACTCTTGGATTTCTTTCTTTCTTTTTTTTTTTTTTGCAAGGCAATGTGATTAAGTGGCTCACCCAAGGCCACACAGCTAGGTAATTATTAAGTGTCTGAGGCTGGATTTGAACTCAGGTACTCCTGACTCCAGAGCTGGTGCTCTATCCACTGTGCCACCTAGCTGCCCCTTGATTTTATTTCTTGCTTTTGATTTTATTAATTTCTCCTTAAATTTTTAGAATTTCTGATTTGGTATTTTATTGGGAGAGTTTTAATTTGGTCTTTCTCTAATTTTTTTTAGTTGCATGTTTAAATCATTGATTTCCTCTTTTTTTCCAATTTATTCATGTAAGTATTTAAAGATATAGTATATTCCCTGACAACTGTATCCCATAAGTTTGGTGCGTTGTCACATTATTATCATTATTTAGTATGAAATTATTGATTCTTTCTATCATTTGTTGTTTGATACACTCATTCTTTAAAATGAGGTTATTCAGTTTCCAATTTGTTTTGGGTCTACATCTCCCTGGCCCAATATCACATATGACTTTTATTGCATTATGATCTGAGAAAGAGGTATTCACTATTTCTACCTTTCTGCATATGATTATTAGGTTTTCATGGCCTAGTACATGGTCAATTTTTATGTAATTGCCAGGTACTACAGGAAAAAAAAGTATATTCCTTTCTATCCCCATTTAATTTTCCCCAAAAGTCTATCAAGTCTAGGTTTTCTAGCATTCTATTTACCTCCTTAATTTTCTTCCTGTTTCTTTTATGGTTAGATTTATCTAAATCTGAGAGTGGGAGGTTGAGGTCTCCCACCAGTAGAGTTTTGCTGACTATGTCATCTTGTAACTCATTCAACTACTCCTCTAAAATTTTGCTATACCACTTGGTACATACATATTTAGTATTGAAATTGCTTCATTATGTATGGTACATTTTAGAAGGATATAGTTTCCTTCCTTATCCCTTTTATGAATGAAATCTATTATTGCAGCTGCTTTGTCTGAGATAAGGATTGATACCCCTGCTTTTTTCACTTCAGCTGAAACAAAATATATTTTGCTCCAACCTTTTACCTTTACTCTGTATGTACTCTGCTTCAAATTGGTTTCTTGTAAGCAGCATATTATAGGATTCTGTTTTTTAGTCCAGTCTGCTATTTGCTTATGTTTTATGGGAGAGTTCATCCCATTCACATTCAAAGTTATAATTAACTCTTTATTGTCCTCAATGCTATCTTCCTTCTTTTTATTTCCCCCTTTTTCACTTTATCCATATTCCCCAGTATTTTCTTTCTGAATACCTTCAGTATATTTGCCCCCTTGTATCCAACGCCCTCCTATTTCTTTTCCCTTTCCCTTTGACCCTTCTTCCTTATTTCAGCTCCTCTTTTCCTACCTCTTCCTTCTTTCCCCTTTTTATAACTGAAAGCAAAGATAAGTTTCTCAACTTCACTGAGTGTATGTATGTATGTTAACTTTAATCCAAATCTGATGAGAGTAAGATTCAGGTGATTCTCACCTCCACCCATCTTCCCCTCTATTGCAACATGTCCTTTGTACCTCTTTATGTAATGTGGTTCACCCCATTCAATCTTCTCCATCCTCCCATCTCTTTACTGTCCCCCCTTTTTAAGGAGATATGTTTTTAAATTATTCTGTCCAAGTCATGGATAAGTCATGGGTGTCCATCACTTCTGGCTGAGTATATTCTTTCTAATAGAGTTATAATTTTCAAGAGTAATGAGAATCTTTCTCCCAGATGGGTATATAGCCAGTTTCATCTTATTGTATAAGTTTTTTCTCCTTTACCCTTTTTTTTTCCTTTTCATGTGTCTCTTGAGTCCTGTCTGATGTCTGATTTTTCTATTTAGCACTGTTCTTTTCATCAAGAAGAGATAGAATTCTCCTATTTTGTTAAATGTTCATCTTTGCCCCTGTAACAGAAGGCTCAGTTTTGCTGGGCAGTGGATTCTTGGCTGCATTCCAAGCTCCCTTGCTCTTCAGAATATTTCATTCTAGACACTTTAATCCCTTAATGTTGATGCAGCCAGGTCCTGCATAATCCTCACTGTGACTCCCTAGTATCTAAAGTGTTTCTTTCTGGCTGCTTGCAGGACTATCTCTTTTATCTGCTACTTCTGGAATTTGACAACAATATTCCTTGGTGTTTTCATTTTGGGATCCCTTTTAGGAGGGGAGCAATGTATTCTTTAAGTAATTATTTTTGCCCTCTGGTTCCATGATATTAGGGAAGTTTTCTATCACTAAATCCTATAATATGAAGTCCAGCCTTTTTTTCCTCTTCAATGTTTTCAGGAAGCTCAATGATTCTTAGTTTGTCCCTCCTTATTCTACTGGAGGTCAGTGGTTTTGCAGATGAGATATTTTACATTTTCTTCCATTTTTTCATTTTTTTGGTTTTGTTTAGCAAATTATTGTTGTCTCATGAAGTCATTAGCTTCCACAGAGTCGATTCTTTGTTTTTAGAGAATTTTCTTCATTTTCCTTTTGCAACTCCTTTTCCAATTCATCAGTTCTGTTTTTGCCCAAGTGTAGTTTTGAGAGAATTATTTTCTTTTTTCATTTGCCCAATTGAGGATTTGAGAGAATTATTTTCTTTTTGTATTTGTCCAATTGAATTTTCCAAGGAGTTCTTTTTTTGTTGCAAGATTTCAATTTTCTCTTGCAAAGTGTTAGTTTTTCTCTTGAATTTCTTTTTCTAATTTTCCATTTTTTTTTAGTTTTTGCAAGGCAAATGGGGTTAAGTGACTTGCCCAAGTCCACACAGATAGGTCATTATTAAGTGTCTGGGGCTAGATTTGAACTCAGGTACTCCTGACTCCAGGGCCAGTGCTCTATCCACTGCACCACCTAGATGCCCCATCCAATTGATTTTTAAACTCCTTCCTGATTTCAGGGTCTTTACCTTATATGTGGTATTCTATGTACCCCCCTTTTCAATGGCCTTTCTTCATTTTCCTAGATCTTGTGCTGGCTCACAGAGATTTGGTTTTGAAATCCCTAGAGACTTTGTTCACTTGACTTAGTAACTCCAAGTGGGCTTAGCTCAGTGCCTGTCTTCTCTCTGACATCTTGATGAGAAGTACTTTATCTCTATTAATACAAGTTCATATATTTTGAGATATCTCCAATTTATCCTATAGATATCTTGTATCTACATAGCAGTTTTATGTTATCTCCTCCAAAAGAATGTGAAGTTTTTGAAGCACAAGGTCTAGAACCTATTAAATACTTATTACTGACAGAAGAGCATTGCAAAGGATGGACTGTCATGGAAGATAAAATACTCATATTGATGAGATCACAAGTCCATTGATTGATGAAATCACAGATCCATTGGAATATTTATGATAATAATGATAATGATGAAGATGACTCTAACACCATGTTCTTTCCAAGATATTTTATTACCTCTTTATTAGAATTCTGACTCATTTTTTTATCTCATTGGATATATCCATTTTAGAGCTTGCTTTATATTCAACTATTTAGTATATAGTGATCACACTCAAGTTTCATTTTCTCTTTCTGTTTATGCAGTTTTGGAAAAGCAATTATCTATAATTAATTATCTATAAGTCAGTTCCTCATTTGTAAAACATGCTGCTGGAGCCTATGTTTCCTAAGGATCTTTCTACCACTTCATCTTGTGATACTAAAGGATAATATATGTGTAATCTGTTTCAAAGTTAAAAAATTTGGTATAGGAATTGGATGTCAAGTTAGAATATATAATAAATTCTTCATTCTGAGGGTTCTAATTGGGTTAACATTTGCAAAAATGAAGACATACTTAAAAGAATGGGATTTGATATGTTCTTACACAGTTAAAGGCAAAGTGAATTGTTAGAAATAGTTTTACAATGTTTCCATTGAAATTCAGCCTCTTCATGAGATCACACTCACTCTCTGTGTCCCTCCAGGGAAAAATGTTTTCTATTTCTTATGTATTCCTCCACAATTTCTAATATGTTGCTATGTCGGTTAAATAGTATAGTTTGACAAATCATTCACTAAATTTGCTTGAAGAAACATAATAGAGAGAAAATATTTTTCCTCTCTTTGCTGATATAATTTGAGGTAATAGCTAAATCTACAAGTATAATTATGGCTGTGGTAAATACCACTTGGGACAAATGAAAGAAAGCATACCCTCTGATGTAGGGGAGCAGAGAAAGAAAAGGGAGACATTCATTCTAGGGTAGTATTTGGAAACTTCCTATTTTAAATAATTATTCTTGCCAACTTAGTGTTGGGTTGTTTCTATACTAGCAAAGGACTGGAAGTAGTGTTGGTACTCTTTAAATTTGATTTTCTGGGTCACAGAATAGACAACCCTTCCTTTGTCTCTGTCAGGGGAGGGGGGGGAGTTTTAATTCAGTTAATGACATTCCAGCTATGATCACAAATACTTAGTTAAATCTCTACTTAAGTTTTTTCCTTAAGGTATTATAAATGATCAAAAGTAAATAATGAAGATTAGATTTTGATAAGCTTTGATTTCAAATATGATTTACTGATTTAAATTTCTACCAAAAATAATCTTTAAAAATGGAATTGATAGTGTGTTTTATGTATAGACTTTATAACCCAACAATGTCAGTTAGCATCAAATGCAAGATATGTGGTAGATATGTATACCATTTTTTTATTCACTGCCCTGGTATACACAAAAAGTATAGTTTGTAATATAGGAAAAAATTAACTTTGTTTATGTGCTTTATAAATTCCATCTTTTCAAATGAAACTATATATATGCACATACATATACATAGATAACTACTTTTAAAGAGCTTCTTTGGTTGATAATGTATATATCACTTAACCTTTCTCATTACATCTGCAAAATAAGCATATTGATAACTGTGTCACAATGGGTTGTTGGGGGAAGTTGTTGCTCAGTCATGACCTCATTTTGAGTTTTCTTGTTCAAGATAATGTAGTAACTTACTATATCTTCTCTAACTCATTTTACAGAGGAGGAAACTGAGGCAAAAAAGGAGTGAGTGAATTGGTCATGTAAATAAATAAATATATGTCAAAAAGCTGAAAGGTTCCATTATTTTCTGATGATGTATATGAGAGGGACAATGTTCCTCCAAAATTTTGTTCTGGGAATGGGATGATTGCTTTAATTTACATTAAAAATATGAGCCTTGGTTTTTCAAAGGACAAGAAGGTAGAGTATACTTTATCCCACATCACTTCCATTATTTTGAAATCAGTAAAAAATGAACCCAAAGTAAGAAAATAACCAACTAAAGGAATGAGTTGCTTTTGTTGTTCAGTCATATCTGACTCTTCATTACCCTATTTATGGTTTTTTTGGCAAAGATACTAGAGTGGTTTGCCATTTCCTTCTCTCATTTTATGGATGAAGAAACTGAGGCAAATAAGGTGAAGTGACAAGGTCATCTCCTTTGTTGTTCATCCTTCACTTTCAAAGAGGATTAATGACATCATGAGGGTAATGTCTTGACTTGTGAGTGAATTGGATGTGAGTGGGACAGAACTGTGCAAAGTCATTGGCCTCACTCTCCCCTCCAGAGTCATCCAGGTCTAGTGGCAAGAGAAAGGTCAAGAGGACTGTGATGGCTTAGTATGCCCTAGGTAAACTTGGTCTTTCCAAATTAAAGTCTTTCCCAGATCTCAGTTTGTCTGAGGCCATGGACAGAATAACTAGCATTTATATAACTCTGTAAGGTTTGCAAAGGATTTTAGAAATAGAAGTATAGCATTTTTCAATCAATGCTTGCTACTTCTTAGAAGAACCATGTACACAATCTACTGCTTAACTTTTGCTTTGTTAAGCAATACTACTAACATGTCCTCTCATATAATAAATTTTTAAAAGGCCATTGTAATATAGGCTAACAGTTGTTTTCAACAGAAAAATAAGAATAGTGTTTACACATTAATGGACTTTATGATGATACATATTTAGGGTTCCCAGAAAGAAAAGCTCTGTCATTGAATTCTTATAACACTTATGAAGCCCTGTCCGGGGAAAACCAACAGCTTTTCTGAGAGTAATAGCCTTGCCCTGTTTGTTTTACATGGTGTCAAAACAGGTCTGTTAAATCACTGAGAAAGAGCACACTGGCTGATGAAGTGGCAGCAGGGTGCTTGTGGTTTCATAACAACATTGAAATTCTATCTTTTCTCTAAATTTCCATGACAGACCCTGGCAAGTTTGATGTGGGAAGGCACATTTGCCTACAGCTGGTGGCAAAGAGATGGGATTAGAAGGGGAGGGAGGGGAGAAGGACCAAACAAACAACTGATCAGAACCCTGGGAGGACACAGAGGGCCAGCGTACAGCACAACATCTGCTCACACCCAGAGGCAATCAGGGACAAACCTGCCTTCCAAGGGAGACACATGTCAGCCTAAAACAACAGCAGTTGGGAACAAGGTAGAGCACAAGAAAATTGTGGAAATAAGCTGTCCACCTTGCCACTTATAGACACTGATTTAAGCCGTATATTGGCTTAAAACAGTTCAATGCTTTCCCAATGACAATTCCATTTATTTAAGTGGCAGCAGAGGTGGAATACTAACAGACTACCTCTGGAAGACGTCAACTAAATTAGTCAGCATGGATTTAGAAAATACCTATTCTTCTGGTGAATCCTTAAAACTCTGCAATCTGGAGAGAGTGATGAGAAGAGATAGGTTCTGGTCTGAAAATATCTTCTCTCCTATCAAAACAGGTTATGATAATATATAATATATATTATTTTTAAATTGACAAAATATATCCCAAAATAATGTGCAACTAGGTGGCACAGTGGATAGATTGCTGGCCCTGAAATCAGGAAGATTCAATCTCTATGAGTTCAAACGTGGCCTTGGATATTTATGTGTTATGTGACCTCGGCAAATCACGTAATTCTTTTTGACTCAGTTTCCTCATATGTAAAATGACTTAGAGAAAGAAATAGCAAAATTGTTCTAATCTCTTTGTGAAGAAAACCTCAAATGGGGTCACAAAGAATTAGAAATGATTCAACAGCAACATCCCACAACAGTGCAGTGAGGTACAATTATCATCATGATCATTTTGTATAAAGCTTAAATGATGTATACATGATCTTGCCTATGAAGCTTTCTCACTTTTAAATCCAGTGCTTCTTTGAATTCCATGGTCTTATCTCCATCTCTCTCTCCTTTCACTTCTAGGTAGTAATGTACATTATGGTAATACAGAATGATAATGAGAGCAGGCAGCATGATATAATACTATGTTAGTCATATATTGACTTAGAAAAACCCAAATTAATATTATCTGTGTTGTTGTATTTTTCTTTATTCTGTTAAATATTTTCCAATTACATTTTAATTAGATTCAGAAAGTGTGTGATACCTCTGGAGTAGTGGTATGGTTCTTAGCTCTGGGAAAAGAAAGTTTGAATTTGAGACTTAGCTGAGCTACTTCCTATCAGTGTCATTCAAAGTAAATGAGCTTCACTTTTCCTGGGTCTCTATTTCCTTAATTGGAGGACCAGAAGATGTTTTTTAGTTCTAATGTCCAATGAAACTTAAATTAACTAATATGCAGAAAAATCTAATTGAAATAGAATTATTATGTTGGTGGCATACACTTTATGGAGCTAACACTTGATAGGGTCCAATGAAATGAATTAAAATATTAATCTCAGCTCTATTAAAAAATTTCAGAGTCCTTTGTATTTCTGAAAGATTTGAAAGAGAACCTAGGGCTATATGGGGTGTTCAGAGAAGATTTGTACCTTGGGTGCTGATTTGCTGATCCCTTTTTCAGGACTTCTTATCCAACTTGGGTTGGATTGATCCTATTCTAACCTGTGTCTCTAAGAAGCTGTAGTATAAGCAGTGACCACACCCCCATAAAGTATCTCAGCTGATGTTCTAAACCAGGTTGAGGATAACCCATCATTGATGACTTTCCCCAAGGGAACAGATGGATAAGAACAATTTGTTTCACAGGCATTTGAAGACTGTGGAGCATTTAGAGCTTGGTCAAATATCAAAGGTACCAAAGTCATCCACTGCATTCTACGTCAATTGTCAGACATCTTGACTTTAGTCCTGTCAATGGACTTTGGTGACTCTGGAAGAGAGAATGAGGCTGATGACAGCAAAACTCTGCCTCACTTAAATTTAATTCACACTCAAAACAAAAAAATCACACATCATCCACTATTTTACACACAACATCATGATGTCATTAGTCTTTTTGGAAAAGGAAGGAGAAACAAGAACAAGAGAACCTGAAAACAAATCTTTTTACTATGTAATTTATTTTTTACTTTAATTTCTATCGTATGCTAAAATTTATTTTTTAATTTCTGATGTATGCTAAAAATACAAAGTTCAGAATTGGGTAAGGAGTGTAGATGAGATATTTGTTTTGTTGTTTATCCATGTTTGATTCTTTAGAACCCTTTTGAATAAAGATCCAGAGTCATTCACCAATTCCTTCTCCATCTTTTTTTATAGATGAGAAAACTGGAGTAAGTAAGGTTAAGTCATAGCTAGTAGGGGCCTTAGCCTGGATTTGAACTTAAGAAAAGGATAATTATTGACTCCATACCCAGCTCTTTGTCTGTTATGCCACCTAACTGCCCCTAAATTTACCTTGTTGCCTCAGTCACTTCTCTATATGTAGCCACATAATCTTAAAAGAATTGCAATCACATAGATCTTTCCATTTTTAAAATATATCAGGTTTTTGAGTTAAGGTTAATATCTCCTATTCCTTTTCCTTCAGATTCTATCTTCCTCACCTTTATAATAAACTTTTTACTTAATTTTTTGAACCATCAAGCCAACAGTTTGGTGTTAGAAATATGCCATCTTTTGAATTAACATTTCAATCTAATTACTCTTAAAATTTTTTAAACAAAGTTTTCTTTGATAGTTGGTCAAGTAAAATTTGATACACTCTTGAGGAAAGAAACAGAGCCATATCATGACCTGGATCTTCAACTAGAATATGGCAAACACCAGAGCAGTATTTTTTAGTTGGAAATAAGGGTCTTTTGAAGTCTGTTGAAGAATAATTGCATCAGAGGGCCCATATGTCACATTTAGAAGATGAGGAGGGGAAATGATGATGAATATAAGCATTCAACCATGAAAGCAAAGGTTCTACCTCTTTTATCACCAAATCCGAAATCCATCTACGTACCACAGGAAACCCCTACCAGGAAGGATGATAGTCAATGAACACTCAAAAGATATTCTGTGCTTGATAGTTCAGGAAAACCATCCCAAATTCCACCCAGACTACCACCTCCCTGGTTACCTTGAGAAAAGCCTGTTATTTTAGATAATTTAGGTATATTTTAGGTAATTGAACCCCATTCCAGAATGAAAATAGAGGCAAAATCCTGTCAAGGAAAGAAAAGAAAGTTGTATCAAAAGTCATTAGCAATGGTCTTTCTCCAACATCTCAAGTATATTTGAGTGCTTGCTTTTCAAATGTTTTAATGGGTACCCCTTAAAAATTTACTGTGCAACATAATGGAAAAACTCAGAAATAGGAGATCAGCATTTGATACTTGGTGCTGAAGAAAGGAAGTATAGCTTGAACCTTAATGAACTACTGAGACATCAATGGAACAGTTATTTCCTCAAAGATGTACATGGTTATATGAAATGAACAGTTGTTTACTATCAGTATCTGGTAAAGCATCTCAACTTTATTCCCATATTTTACCAGAATTCTGATTATGCAAGACAAATGCAAAAAGTTACCTATTGTTATTCCAGAACACAAACTCCCTGATCAGATGTTGTCCATAAAATTTGCTATATCTGCAAAAATTTCCCCAAAAAAGTAGTGCCAGAAATGTTGTATTAAAAAATCCTTATGGGGCAGCTAAGTGGCACAATGGATAGAGCACTGGCCCTGGAATCAGAAGGACCTGAGTCAAATCTGACCTCAGATACTTAATGATTACCTAGTTGTATGACCTTGAGCAAGTCACTTAGCCCCATTACCTTGCAAAAGCAAAAACAATGAAAGAAATCCTTACACAGGCCACAAATATCTTTGTGGGGCACATTTACCTGGCATTGTTCTGTTAGAATAGGTTGAACCAATGCAGAAGTTTATCTTAATTAAGCATATAGATCTTCCTATACCTTATCTACTTAGAAAATTTGAAATGCTGTTAGTACCTGAACAGTCATGCCTTTATTTTGTGTTAGTGTTAGCAGAGGGAGAAATTTAATTCCAGCTCTTCATGGTTTACAGATTCAAGAGATGCCATTTATGTATGCTTGAATTGTTATATTAAAATAATAAATCTATAAAGCAGATTGAAATCTAGCAGAAAATTGTCATCAGAATTCACCTCTGATATACAGATTGAATATATAGTTTATCTATAAGACAGCATGCCAGCTTTCTGGAAACATGGAATCCAAGGCAAAAGTTTTAGATCAAATGAGATAGCACAGGAAATTTCAGATAGCACAAGAATTTTCAGGCTTCTTAGATCTGACAGGTTTGTGCAAAAAAAGACCAACTGATCATCCTACAGCCAATAGCAATTTTTACATCCTGGTGGGTCATGAAAACAGTTACTGAGAGATGTTATACCTGAAAAACCCCTAGAAAGAGAACATTACTGCTGCAACATTAATAGATGCTCACAGTGATACAAAAGTGACAGTAACTTAGCTTCAGTCACTCTGTAATTTATTTTGGCATGAGATAAATAAGGAGAAATGTTGTATTATGTGATATGGATGTCTTTAGCATATTGTAAATCAACAGAGCTTCATTCACTATTATGTAATCTTTGTATGTAGAGGCAGTATTTTTCAGTGAAATCTGATAATACTGATGACATATACAAAAATTATGTAGATAATCATCCTTTTATGATGTATAAGTGTCTTATCTGTACAGATGTAAAGAATAATGCAAAAATGAAATTGGGAATATTAGTTTAATACTTTCAATGTGATTTATATTATAAAATAGGATTATCGCTATGAAAACATCTAACAATGCTATTACATTTTTATTATTTAATTTGGTAATACAACTATAAATCTTATACCTTTTAAAATTGCAATCAAGACTGAAATCACAGGAATTTAATTTTGTTCAAAGTTATCATTGATTGTTATTTTCCAATGAAATAAGTGTATTCCAAGTTTTAGTAAAATGTACACTTTGACTCTTTTTAAAAATGTTCTTTATATTTTAATGTGAGTATTTAAGATCAGACTAAATTGTGAGTTATGGTCTTCATTAATATGATTGGTAACAATTTTGAAAATGTTCCTTAATACATATATTGTGAAATAAAAATATGTTTGACAAAAAATGAATTTTTTAAAAGTATGCTAAAAGATATTTGATATTTTCTTTTTTATTGATTACTTTTTTAGCCTTCCTAATATATTTATTTATTGTATTACGATGGAAAAACCTATTAATATAAGAAACACCTTTGAGTATAGACTGATACTTTTCTACTATGTAATGACAAATTTACTATCTAAATTTCAATTTCTTCTTTAAAAAATAAATATAACTATAATTTATATAGTGTTTTAAGTTTTGCAATGTATCTCACTTTTTTCTCCTAAGTATGAAATGTAGATGCCATTATTAAACCTGAGTCAGACTGAGGTTAAGTGGTTTACGTGCCTAGTTCACATAGCTATTAAGTATTTAAGACCAATTAGTAGCTCAGGTACTCCTGATTCCGGGTCCAACTTTATAACTCTGGTGCTGCTTAGTTGCCTGTTGTTGATGTTCAGTCCTTTTCCAGGCACATTCTACTCTTCATGCCCTCATTGGGATTTTCTTGGGAAAAACACTGAAATGATATGTCATTTCCTTCTCTCATTTTGCAACTGAAGAAAATGAGATAAATAGGGTTAAGGGATTGTACTTTGATTTTTAGTCCTTTTCCAGTCATGTTCAACTCTTCATGCCCTCACTGGAGTTTTCTTGGGGAAAATACTGAAGTGATATATCATTTTCTTCTCCATTTCATTTTACAGCTGAAGAAACTGAGATAAATAGGGTTAAGGAACTGTACTTTATCCACTGTCAACTAGCTGCTTATTAAATGAATATTTGTAACTTTGTTTTTAGGGTTTTTTTTTTGCAAGGCAAATGGGGTTAAGTGGCTTGCCCAAGGCCGCACAGCTAGGTAATTATTAAGTGTCTGAGAACGGATTTGAACCCAGGTACTCCCTACTCCAAGGCCGGTGCTTTATCCACTGCGCCACCTAGCCGCCCCATGTTTGTAACTTATTGTAAAACAATTCATCTAGTAGCTAGAGTTTTGGAAATGTCTTTCCTGACTGAACTAGACTGATCTTGTATACAGCAGAAATATTGACCTATCAAGAGATCAATTTCTGTCAAATTTCCAATTTAGTAGAATCTTCCAGAAATTATATTTGATTGACATGTATAACATTCATGATGAGAAATTGGAGTAGGACTTTTCAGGAAGATATTAGAGGTCATAATATTTATCTCTGTCATACAGAGTCACTATGAGATAAGTGCTTTGCAACTTTAAATTGTATCTAAATGGGAATTTTTGTTATCAAAGCAATCTGTGTTATATCCACTATCAGAATGGCAAAGCTTGGAAGCACTTTTTTTTCTCTAAAACTAAACATCACCTGAGAGAGTAATCTCTCTTTTTCTCACTTTAAACACCTTTTAAAAGATTTCTCTTCAGTGTAACCATTCAGATTTGCAACTGAACAATAGTAAAGTCTTAATCTCTACATTCAGTTAGGGGTGCAGTGTATAGAGTACTGATCTTGGAATCAGGAAGATGGGAGTTCAAATCCAGCCTCTGACATTTACAAGCTGTGTGACCTTGGGAAAATTACTCAACCCTGACTTCCCCCCCATCCAGGGGCATCTCCAGTCATCGTGAACCATATCTGGCCACTGGACCCAGATGCCTCTGAAGGAGAAAGTGAGGATGGTGACTTAGCACAGCACCCTCTAACTCAAATTCAATTCATTTGTTTGTCATGGCATGGCATCACTTCCTTGATGTCATGGTCTTCTTTAAAAAAATAAGAACAAACATTATTATTGTAAGATAATGAAAGCAAGAATTAATTAATAATTTATCTACCAAAATGGATTGGATTTCTGCAAAAATAAAACACTATAAGTAATTTCAAGTTAAAACCATCTCTGTAAAAATATTTTATTTGCTCTGTCTTTTTAATAATTTTTATTTTCTCTCATCTGTTTCATCTTTATCCATACAAGTAAGAGATGCACCATAAGGATTACTTTAAACTTTCCAGTATCAAAAGAAATCCAAAAACTTATTCATGTGCTGATCAGATAGATTAATTAAATAAGTAATATTGCATTCAACTTGCATTTTCTGTATAAGTACTTCCTGATTCTGCAATTCTTTGGAAATCAGAGACCTGGATGAATTTGTGAATGATCATGCATTCATTCATTCTCTCTTTATAGCACCAATTTTGTTTTCTTTGGCAGATGAGAAATAGTGAGTATATTAAGAGAAACACTTTACATGATAGAAATTACTTTTTTGGTTTTTCAGAACCTTCAGCACTCAAAGTTAATGAATATTGTCCATATCCATAAATTCTAGGTTAATAGTGTGTAGAGAGAAACCATATGTAACTTCATGTGGAAAAAATGACTTTGTGCATTGCTATGATAATTTTTAAAAAATTAAATGAATTTCAATCAATCAAAGACCAAAACCATTTACCAGGATTTCCTATTTCAATTTTAATTCAAATATGAGGAAAGACATTGAAACAGATTAAATTAATAATTATAATCAAATAGGGTAGTACCAAGCTGGAGGGTTAATTGTAGTCAAACCTTGTATGTCTGGGAACTTTCCAGGAGTTACTTCTGAGCAGCATATTACCTTAGACTGTTGAATAAGTTGGTCCCTCATTCATTATGCTCAATTTTATTTTGCTGTGTCCTGAAGACAAAGAAAAGTATGTTACAAAAATGACCTTAGCAGACAGAGAGAGAGAGAGAGAGAGAGAGAGAGAGAGAGAGAGAGAGAGAGAGAGAGAGAGAGAGAGAGAGAGGAATGGGGAAGTACGATAAGGATTAAGGTTTAGGAGATATTGTTTCTTCCTGTTCTGACCTGCCTGCTGCTGAATGACCTTTGTTATTAAAAAAAAAAAGATATTTACAGGTAATACAATTTATTTCTTCCTTAATAGATATATTAAGGATGTTTTGTCATAAAAATTCATTAACTGGTATACAACTTTCTAGTGATAAATCTATCCAGATTAAGCTAGGTTATTCCTTAGACCATACATATTGTAGTCTATTGCCAGGCTTATGTAGGGTCAGCGACCTATCCAAACTTTCACAACCTTTGAGAAATCAGGGTTACCTTTAATGACACATCAAAGTAGGATTTAAATGAACAAAGACATTAAAAAAACTGTACACTGTAACTCAAGTACAGCAACTTAGTGATTTTATTATTAATAAGAGAAATATTAATTAATAAAATATCTTACTGTAGTGTCTCTTTCAGTATGGTAGAGGTGACCTAAATTATTATTTACTTTCTGTACATTTTATATAAACTTATATAGATACAAGTTGTAGTGGCATAGACTTATTGAGGCACTCAGAATGTTTTGCTCTGAATCTGAATAAATCCTTTAACATCTTCACCTTTCCCCTTTGCCACCTAGCCTATTCAGTAATCTGATGTAAAGCACTTTAATGTTTCTAAAGCGCTTCCCTCACCATAATCATATGAGTTTTACTATCTCTGCTTTTGCAGATGAAGAAACTGAGATCTAGTGGGTTACATGATTATCCTACACAGTAACACAACTTTTAAGTGTGGAACCAAGATTGAAAATTCCATTCAACCAATCTTGCTATCAGTGTTTTGTTTTGTTTTGTTTTTTCCCCATGACTCCACACTGACTTTAGAAAATAAATTGCTTAAATTTGAAGGAGAATATATATCTAAAAATGGGGCAACATGACATAATATATTAAGAACAGCCTTACAGACAAGAGAAGCTAGGTTCAAATCCCAAATCTGCAATTTATTAGTTATGAAATCTTGGAATGGCTGGTAACCAATTCTCTAACCATGTTAGACAGGTATGATCTGAGTTGATAGGAGGTTATTCCCATAAATCACATATTCTGGATATATCTATCTATCTATCTATCTATATATGAAGATAAAGGAAGAAAATAGAATAGATTGCAACAGACTTTGTCCACATTGAGGACAGTGTCTCCTTTTAGATATTCCAGGGAATCTGGTTTGTAAGACTCAATTCCATTTCACAACATGAGCAAGAAATCTATTAAGAAGGGGAATAACATGACATTTAATCTGATGCTTGTTATCACTATCAATAATGCAAATTCAGTAAGATATTAATTCAATTAGGATATTTTTGTTTGTATGCTTTTAAAATAAATTTTCAAGGAGGAAACCTATCATTTCCTAAACTCATGTGGTAATAAATTTCCATTCTGTTAACACTGTAAAAAGACTTGTAAGATCTCTTATTTATTTCAGATGTCCATGGTTTCATTGGTATGGATATTCCCTTTAACTATGGATACTCCCTCCACCAGGTTTTATATTTTTCAGCAAGGACTATCACAAGAGAATTTATCATAAAAATTAATCACCTAATAGACCATTTTTTACTGATAGATCTGCCCAAACTTAGGCTTTCTGCTTTCCTTGATAATGTAAAAACTGTAGAAAGGCCATAATCAAAAAATCCAACATATCTTTCCATCTGTTAGTCGAGTCTTCAAAAAAGCAGGGCTACCTTTATAGTTTAATGAGATATGAAAATAGAAATGAAGTGAAATAAATTAAAGACTCCTTCCCCACCTCCTCCTGGATCCTAGATTCAATCCTGGCACCTTAGGCTCCTATATGTAAACTTTTGCCTTGTCTTGCCCAGAACCAATCACCCTCCTCACATTTACAAGCCATATTGAGAGAGTATTTTTTCCCTTTCACCTTTTACACTGCCTTCATTAGAATATAAGTTTCATGAGGACAGGGACTATCTGGATTGTTAGTATTGATGTCTATCATGCTTATCATATTGTTTGAAACAGTGAGCATTTTTAAAATGTTTTTAGGTTTTAAATTTTAGAACTTCCTCACCAGGTTAATGACCTAGATACATGGCTCAAAGTGATATAAACACAAATGGTCTCATTATGTTTTGTGGTCACAAGAAACCCAGATAAACATTCTTTCAATTTTGAATAGACTCTATGGAAAATTAAAAAGGGAAAAACATATATTTTACCATGATTTACCATAGATATAACAATTTAATAGAATCAGTAGTTTCATTACTATTACAATTAATAAAATAAACAATAATGATAATCTCCCCCTAAAGTTCTACAATTCCTCACTGTGCTGCTGCTTATTCCTTCCTTCAAATTTACTTTGAGGGTTTTTGTGCATATTTTGTATACACTTGTACAGATACATGCTATCATCTCTAATATGACATAAGTTCCTAGAGGGCAAGATTGGTTCCTTTTTGTCTTTGTATCCCCAGCAACTAGCACAATGATTAACATTTAATAAATGTTTTAAATTTGTATTAATAATTATGATATCATTAATAATTGTGATTTATTATTGATTTATATGTGGCTTGAAAATGTTTTGCATATATTACATAATTTAATCTTGTAATAATCATGTGATATAGGTACTAATAACTTAACAAATAATTAAAACCAGAAACCTTAATTCACTAGTTAAATAGGTTAATAAGTACCTCTATCAGGATTCAAATTCAGATTTTGCTGATATTCAATCCATTACAATATTCACTATGTGAAACCAATCTCCTAAAGTCTATTCAAGTAGAAGTGCAAGTTCATACAAGACCTCCTGAATCATCAAAGTTTTAGTAGGGCTGAAAGTCCTGGGTTCTGTAGTCTGAGAATAGGCCTACTCACTATGAATGTGAAGAGGCTTATCATTATAAGGTTTTCCACAATTTTAAAAAATATATACATATACATATGTATGTATGTATTGTGAACATATTAACTCACTTAGACAACTAGGAAGAATGGGGGTAAACTGATGGGTCTATAGTAAGAACCTAGTAGTGATTTGATGGATCAAAGGATAAGCCCTTTGGGCATATTTCCAAATTGCTCTCCAGAATGATTGAATCAGTTCATAAATCCTCCAAAAGTTCATTAGTGTCCCAATTTTCCCATATCCCCCTCAACATTTATCATTTTTCCTTTCTATCCTATTAGTTAATCTGATAGGTGTGAGGCTGTACCTTAGTTTTAATTTGCATTTCTCTAATTGATAGTGACTTGGAATATTTTTTACAAATGACTAAAGATAGCTTTAATTTCTTCATCTGAGAACTCCATTTTCATATCATTTAACCAGTTTCAACTGGGGAATGGTTTGAACCTTATTAATTTGATTCACTTCTCTATCAATTATAGAAATGAGGCCTTTATCAGAAAGCACTGATGTAAAAGTTATTTCTAAGCTTTCTGCTTTCCCTTGGACACATTGGTTTTGTTTGTGCAAATTTTTTAAAATTTAAAATAGTTAACATTATCCATTTTACATTTTATAATCTCTGCCCCCTGTCTGGTCATAAAGTCTTCCCTTCTCTATAGATCTAAAAGAAAATCCTTTCCTTGTTCTCCTAGTTGACTCATGGTAGCATCCCTTATGTCTAAATTATGACACCTGTTTCTACCTTATCATGGTATGGGGATGAGATGTTGGCCTATGTCTAGTTTCTGCCATACTATTTTCCATTTGTTCCAGTATTATTCTGTCAATAGTAAGTTTTTATCCCAGAAACTGAGTTTATCAAACAATAGGTAGCTATAGTTATTTACTATTCTGTCTTGTGAACCTAATCTATTGCATTGATCCTTCACTCTATCTCTTAGGCAATAAAAATTAGTTTTGATAACCACTGCTTTATAATAGCATTTTATATTTTGTACTTTACATTTTTATTAATTCCCTTATATTCTTGAGATTTTACTCTTCAGGTAAATTTTGTCATTTTTTTAAATCTGTAAAATAATTTTGTGTAATTTGATTGGTTCAGCATGGAATAAGTAGATTAGTTTAGATAAAATTGTCATTTTTGTTATATTAACTGGGCTTATCCATGAGCAACTGATATTTTTCCAATTGTTTATGTCTGACTTTATTTGTGTGAAAAGTTTTTTGTAGTTGTATTTATATAGTATCTAGCAGATAGACTTCCAAATATTTTATATTGTCTTCTGTTATTTTAAACGGAATTTCTCTTAATGTCTCTTACTGATGAGCTTTTTTGGTCATATATAGAAATGCTGATAATTTATGTAGGTTTCATGTATATCCTGAAACTTTGATAAAGTTGTTCACATTGATTCATGTGGGTTCTTTTAGTTAATTTTCTAGAATTCTTCAAGTATAACATCATATCATCTGCATAGAGTGAGAGTTTTGTTTCCTCTCTGTCTATTCTAATTCCTTTCATTTTTTTCTTTTTAGTGCTAAAGCTAACACTTCTAGTATAATACTGAATAATAGTAATGATTATTGAAATCCTTGATTCACCCCTAATCTCTCTTGCATCTAGCTTATTACAAAAACATATAATACTTGCTGATGGTTTTAGATAGATACTGCTTAGTCTTTTAAGGAAAAGTTCATTTATTTCTATTAACATTAGCATATTCAAAAGGGAATGGATGCTGTATTTTGTCAAGTTTTTTCAGCATCTGTGATAATCATATGATATCTTATAGTTCTGTTATTGATATGGCTAATTATACTGACAGTTTTCCTAATACTGCATTCCTGGTATAAATCTTACCCTGGTATAATACTGTAACCTCTTTGCTAATATTTTCTTTAAAATTTTTTCATCATTATTCACGAGTGAAATTGGTCTCTAATTTTCTTGAAAATTTGATAGAGTAAGATAAAATTCTAAATCTAACTGAATGAGTATGTTATTCCCTCTTTGAGTCAAATCCAATAAAAGTAAGATTCAAGCAGTGGCTCACCCCTCCCTTCTTTCCCTCTATGGTTATAGGTCTTCTGAGCCTCTTCAGTAATATAACGTAATGTAATATAATGCAATGTAATGCAATTTACCCTATTTGGCCTCCTAGTTTTCATCTACCATAAAATCCTTTTTTCCCCCTAATTTTTTCATTCATCATATCAAAATCAACATATACCCACATTCTCAATCTATGTATACTCCTTCAACTGCCCTAATAGAAATGCAGTTCTCAAGAGTTACAAGTATTATCTTACTGTGTAGTAATGTAAACAGTTTATTGTTACTGAATAGCATCATTTATTCTTTCCTCTTTAACCTTTTAAGCATCTCTTGAAGATCAAATTTTCTATTCAGTTCTGATCTTTTTTTTAGAAAAGTTTGAAAATCCCCTATTTTTAAATCACTTTTTCTGATGAAAGATTAAACTCAGTTTTACTGAGTAGTTGATTCTTGGTTGTCATCTGAGTTCCTTTGCCCTCTAGTGTAAGATATTACAAGTCCTCTTGTCCTTTAATATTGAAACTTCTAATTTCTGCACATTCCTTACTATGCTTCTGTTTGAATTCTTTATTTCTAGCTGCCTGCAGTATTTTCTCCTTGCCCCAATAATACTGGAATTTGTTACCCTTGGAGTTTTCATTTTGGAATCTCTTTCAGGAGGTGATGAGGAGATTTTTTTCAAAGACTATTTTACCCTTTGTTTCTAGTATATCAGGGCAGTTTTCCTTGATAATTTCCTGAAAGATATTCTCCATTTCCCTTTTTTTTAAAACAATGGTTAAATCCAATAATTGTTAAATTATCTCTTCTAGATCTATTTTCCAGGTCAGTTATCTTTCAAAAAGGGTATTTTGTATTATGTTCTATTTTCATTCTTTCAATGTTGTTTGACTGATTCTTGATGTCTCATAGAGTAATTTGCTTCCACTTGTCCAATTCTAATTTTCAAGGATTTATTTTCTTTAGTTAACTTTTGTATCTCCTTTTCCATTTGATCAATTCTATTTGAAAAGATTTTGGGTTTTTAGTGGATTTTTTTCACCTTTGAACTATGATGCTGTTTTCTTCAGTCAATTTTCTTACTTCCCTTTTCAAGCTATTGAACCTTTTTTATCATAATTCTTTCACATAATTCTCTTTCCCAATATTTTGGGAAAATTATTTATTTTTGGGAAAATTATTCTTCCTGTAATTACTTTTTTCCAAATTTTTTCTGCCCTTCTTTCTTGATTTTTTAAAAAAAAATTTGAGTTCTTTCAAGAGAACATTTTGGACTTGAAACCAATGCATATTCCTCTTTCTTATTCACAAGTAGGCATTTTACGAATTTCATGTTTTGAGTTAGTCCTTTGATATTCCCTGAAGCCACAGTAGTGTTTTATGGTTAGGACTCTTGGGGGAAAGTTTTTCTCATTTTTAAAAGTTGAGCTCTGCTTTTGGGGCACAGACACCATAGTGGGCACAATCCCAGGTTTTTCGGGTTGGAGCCCAAGGGGTCTGGTCATTCACTTTCCATGATGGTGACTTGTTCCCTGTAATGGTACTACCCAGTCTTGCCCTTCCTGTTGTGCTGGCATTCTAGAGTTGGGAATATGCCTTCTGAGCTTGGACTCAGCTATACTCCTAGCTGGCTTGCAATACTGTCAATCTACTGAGGGGTGGCTAGGTGGCGCAGTGAATAGAGCACTGGCCTTGGAGTTAGGAGTACCTAGGTTCAAATCCGACCTCAGACACTTAATAATTACCTAGCCGTGTGGCCTTGGGCAAGCCAATTAACCCCATTGCCTTGAAAAAAAAATCTAAAAAAAATACTGTCAACCTACTGAACCAAGACCCGGGGCCTCTGTTTTGCTTTATATCGTTGACTAAGAGCTTCTTACAGACTATCTTGCATCCTTTATGCTCTGGGTAACACTCACCTTTTACCTTTTAAGCAAATGAGATAGATCTTTTTTGAAGTCCTTCTAAGATATCTTGAATTGAAAAATTATTTCACTTCATCTCTTTTGTGGGTTTTGTTGCTCTAGAAACTATTTAGAGGCTTGATTTAAACTTTTTCTGAGGGGAAACTAGGAAAAGTTTAGGCAACTTCTTGGCTTCTCTATGCCATCTTGACTCTACATTCCATTAATATTCTTCTTTGCATAAATGTGAATTCTACTTTTTCCTCCTCTGCTAAAATGGCAAGAAATTTGATTTGGCATATATATATATATATATATATATATATATATATATATATATATATGCAATCATGAATATTTTCTTATTAGTCGTAGTTGTGAGAGAAGAAACAGACAAAAAGGGAAAAACAAAGAAAAATAAAATGAAAACAGTATTCTTTGATCTGCATTCAGATCATTCCATCAGTTCTTTCTCTGAAGGTGGACAGCATTTTCTATTATGAATTATTTGGAATTTTCATTGCTAAGATAAGATCATTGTTTTGCTAAGAAGAGCAAAGTCATTCATTGATGATCATCACAAAATGATGCTATTAGTGTGTGCAATGTTCTGGTTTTGTTCATTTCATTTTGTATCAATTCACAGAAGTCTTTACAGTTTCTGTCAAGTTTGACTGCTCATCATTCTTATTGTATGACTTGTTCAGCCATTCTCCAAATGATGGGTATCTCCCTCAATTTCTTATTTTTTGACACCACAAAAAGAAGTGCTATAAATATTTTTGTACAGGTAGTTCCCTGTCTCTCCTTTTTTAATGATCTAGTAGAGATATTGCTAGGTCAAAGGACATACATAACTTGATTGCCATTTAAGCATACTTCTAAATTGTTTTCCAGAATGGTTAGATCATTTCATAACTCCTCTAAAAGTGCAATAGTATCCCAATTTTCCCATATCCTCTCCAGCAACAAAAATATTGACCAGTCTTAGTCAAAGACTAAGCAAAATAAACACAGACTGTGATATTCTTTTTTTTTTCATTATCTCACCTTCTTGCCTTGAAGATGCTTTCACCCTGTGGCCATCTAATTTGATTGATTAGCTTTTAGCCTAGGCCACTATTTCCTGAATTGTCAGACTATGCTCATTTTATTTCAAGTTCCACTCAGTATTCTGAAGAATTTTTTATCTCTTTCTCAATAATATTCTCCCCACACAGTTATCATTCTTCCCCTACTTCAGCAACCTTTCAGGTATTGTCTTCCTTGATTAAAATTTAAGTTTTGGGGAATTGGAGGAGAAATTGTATTTTCTTTCTCACAATGTATCCACACCTAGGTGGTATATTAAATAGAATTCTAGACCTGATGTTAGAAACACTTATCTTCTTAAGATTCAAATCTAGCCTTAGACACTAACACTGTAATCCTGGACAAGTCATAGCTTTGTTTGCCTCAATTTTTTCTTCTGTTAAATGAACTAGAGACGGAAATGGCAACTCACTGCCATCTCTTTGCAAAGAAAACTTCAAATGAGACCATAAAGAGTCAAACATGCCTGGGAAAAAACATTGTATACAGAGTATAAAGCAAAATGCATGACCCATTTAAACTTCTTGTTTGTTTGTTTGTTTTTTGCAAGACAATGGGGTTAAATGACTTATCCAAGATCACACAGTTAGGTAATTATTAAGTGTCTGAGGCTGTAATTAAACTCAGGTCTTCCTGACTCCAGGGTTGGTGCTCTATCTACTGTGCCACCTAGCTGCCCCACCCCATATAAATTTCTTAATAAACAGTCTATATATTTACCACTGGTAAAAATTAAATCAGTAAAAACATATATTTCTAGCATAAGGTCAATGTCAATATATCTTATATATAAGCACTTCCAAAACTACTTATACCATGGGTTTAGGTATTTTTTAAACTGAAGAAATTACACATTTGGCACTCCTGTCACCTTCATTTTTTTTATCATCAAATACATTTATTTTGTATTTTGCAAAGTTGATTATCACATTAAGCCAGCATAAATCCCTTCTTTTTGGTAATCTAGGATACCAAGAAGAATATAAAATGTTTCTCAGCACTGTGTGGTATCTCTCCCCTTGCACAATTAGAATGTGTCACTTGGATATATAATAAACTTCTAGACTACACCGAATCCTCAGATTATGTTATCAATTACTTCTTCAAAAATAGGAGATTCTGGGCATGGCCATTATTAAAAACAATCAGAAAAAAATTGATTACATCATAATAAATATTAAATAACAGTTTTCCAATGTGTCTAGACATTCTTGCCTAAACTGCTGTTTATGTACAGTCAGATAATTGCCTTAGAGAAAAGGTAAGAATTGATGTCAAATTAGGAGAAAGAATAAAAATGAAAAGATATTGTGCACAAATGACTACAACTATACTATTTATGCAAATAATAAAACTGAAAAAAAGTAAAATTAATAAAGGAACATGTGTCACTATGGATTATTTCCATTTCCAAAGGAAAGGCTCTTTTTGGTAGGGGAGTTAAGAAAGTAAGAAGTATTACCTTTGAGGAGTGAGAAGAGAGATCTATGATTTATCAGTGTATTTCAATCAATATAAATCAATTAACTTAATGAAGATACCAAATTAGCCTAGAAACCCCCTTGCCTAGCAAACAGTTGATCTCCTTAATTCAAGAAATATGATATCCAAGAGCAATGCAATTTCTAATAGGACTCATTTATAAAATCTTACATAGAAAATAGCAGAAAATTATGAACAGCATCACATAAAATAATGAAGCAGAAGGGAAAGCAAGTTAAAAGAAATAATATGACCCAACTCAGTCATATCATCTAGATAATAAAACTGTCAAATTCGAAGGACAACAATGAATGGGTGAAAAATGGAAAGATCTGTCAAGTTTATTATAACGAAATATTCTCTCCATCAATGATAGTGGAGCTACCACATTCAGATTAGTCTCTGCTCTCATCAGGAAGTAAAAATGACATCAAAGAAAACAAAGACAGGAAGAACAAATGAATTAAACCAAGTATTCACAGAGGACATCTATGCTAGTGGCAGTAACATTTTAAAGGACTGATGGATCAATTTTTAACTATCTGAAAAAGGAAGTGGGGGTAATTTTAGTAGGGAAAAAAGTGATCAATAGAGCCCACATGTTTGTATTCTAATCTCAACAAATTGTTTGAGTCTAATCTGCACATGTAAAAAAAGGACATCTTTAGTGAAAATATTTGAAGGGACAGATCGGTCTTCTTAAAGAACTCTAAGGACAGCATATATTTTTTAGTCATATAAAAATTGACTGAAAGGAAGAGACAACATAAGGTCCCACTGTGCTTATTGTTTGTAGATTATTTTAAAAAAAAATTGATTTCGATAGACATTTAGATAGGTGACACAGAGGGCAGAGCACTGAGTCTGACATTAAGAAGATAAATTTAACAGGAATTCAACAGTCATAACATTGGTTGAATTGTTTTCTCTTTTGATCCCAAGAAGTTCCATGTTAATAATATCAAAGTCTGGGGCAGCTAGGTGGCATAGTGGATAAAGCACCGGCCCTGGAGTCAGGAGTACCTGGGTTCAAATCCGGTCTCAGACACTTAATAATTCCCTAGCTGTGTGGCCTTGGGCAAGCCATTTAACCCCCATTTGCCTTGCAAAAACCTAAAAAAAATAATATCAAAGTCCAATTTCACATCAGACACTTACTAGCTATGTGACCATGGACAAGTCACTTAGCCTCTATTTGACTCAGTTTCCTCATGTGTAAAATGTGAATACTAAGAGCATCTAACTTCCCAGAGGATAAAAATAAGATAATATTCATAAAGTATTTAATGCAATGCCTGGCACAAGTTAGGTAGCATTAAAAGTTGTTGTTGTTATTATTATAATTATCATTATCATTATTATCAGTATCAGTATCATCATTATTCCAAGCTCAGTTTCAATAACTATAGCCTAAGTATATTTTTAAAATAATTTCGGCATTCCTTTGAAAAGTATAACAGAAGTCATATCTTAATTCATAGATTGTTTTATATTAAGTTGGCAAAAGACAGTGAGATGAACATTCACATAACAGCTTTGACATGATAAATGACAAAAAGATTTCCTTTAGCTGGTGGAGTGATATAGATCAGAGGTATCAATTGCTCAGACTGCAGGCAGACAACAGTGCTAAATGCTGCTAAGGCAGATTAAAATATTATTGTATGTAAATGTAAATGCATTTCATATACTGAATGAAAATAAAAAATCAAAATATGAAATGTAGATAATGTTAATGTGTGGTTTTTCTAAATCAAAATCCATCAGTGGTTCCATTTCTTTTTGAGTTTAACTCTATTAACCTAGATTATGTTTGCTTGTCTTTTGTTTTGTTTTGCCAGTTGAAATTGTACTGAAATTTGCTAATTGAAATTGCAAGCAGTCCCAGAATGTTAAAAAGTCTCCTAAATGATATCCATAAACACTTCAACCTTACTCTACACAAGAAAAACCATATACATCAAGAAGGACTTTTTTTCCAGAATAAGATACGTAGTAGATGACCAGAGAAAACATATAGAAATCCACAAGATTATATATCTTGGAAAGATACCACTGATGGATGATGAATTGGGCCAGAATTGAAAAATAAAGCAAGCTGGATTACTTCTTTGAACATTTTCAGTGCTTGTGATGATCTTATGTCAAATCAATTGACAGTTTTCTTAGACAAACTTTCTCTTATGAGGTAGTTGGGTTGACAGAGTGTGTAGAGCGCTAAACTTGGAGTGTGGAAGACCTGAATTCAAAAGCATCCTCAAATATTTACTAGCATTGGGACTCTGGGCAAGTCACTGAAGTTCTGTCTGCCTCTGTTTCCTCAACTGTAAAAATGGAATAACAACAATAATAATATAACAGCACCTAACTCCTATGGTGTCTGTGAGAATTAAATGAGATATTTGTAAATAACTCACATTGTATAGTACCTGGCATACAGAAAGCACTTGAGAAATTTATGTTCCCTTCCACCAACTATAAGTGTTGTTATTCACAGGAATATATAATATCTAAAAAAATTAAATCTCTAACTCAACCATTAAATATTTTAATCATTTACCATGATGAATCAGATACAGAATTAAAGTTGCAGGTTACCCTAAAGTCAATAAAGAGGTACATGCTCGAAGAAAGTTCCCACTAAGAATTTTGGAGATGAGGTTCAAGGAGGTAGATGTGCCACATAGTGAGAGCAATAGACTTTTAATAGACAAGTGAGGAATTCTATATGGTTTCCACAGTATTAAGAGACCCATGTTGGGTCTTTGCATCCCTTTGTAGGATTTATGAGAGTATAGTTGAGGAAATATGTAGCAGAGAAAAATGAAAAACATTATAATTTACTTATTTCTCTCAAAAAGGTTTTATACCAGCCATGTTAAATAATTATTTTTTTCTGTACTGGTCTCACATTAAAACTGACCTCATTTCAAATTTCCCCTGGCTGCTAGCAGTCCAGTTGCAATGTCCTTGAAACTGTCTTAATTTCTCTCCTATGCTACTTACCCCATGAAGGCTGCTACTGATGATCCAGTCCAGCTGTAACATTCAGACAACTGTCCTAACTGTTCCTACTTACTTTACTAAATTCCCATTACTGTTTACTCTCTTTTCTTTGTTAGCTTAGCAGAATAAACTTTTTTGTACCTAAATATTTCTGGGTCAAGAGTCAGTCTTTTATGAATTCATTTAAACTCGTCCTCATGCCCAAAGCATCAACAACTCCAAATTTCTCCATGATCAAAAAGTTATGCACAGAAATCTACAAGGATAGACTGAAATCTGAATTTTTAGGGAGTACCCACATTGATGTTTAAACCTATGTAACAAGACACTGATAATAGATTTGACTGCTAAATTTGCAACTTCCCAATACAAACATCATATTATTTTTTAGTATGCTACAATCAATATTACTTTGGAACACAGCTCCACTATTAACCTGAAGATCTAGACATTTTCAAAACCTTTCCTTAATTCTATTGAAGCAGGCAAACTCTGGGCAGAGAGAAATATTGTATTGTTTTTTCCTTTTTCTGTACTGAGATAAATGCTGTAATACAAGTAAACCTCTATAATCAAGATAACAAATAGACACTGTTAAAATAGTTAATTTCTTGAAGCTATTAAACCTTTCCTATTTCTGTATTGACTTTGTATTAGTCTGCTAAGCAATCCTATCATACTATTATCTCCAATTTATCTTACTAGGCTGTCCAGGTTAAACATCATAAATTACTTAAAACTACCTTGATTTAACAAAAAATCTAATTCCCAGTTAGACTGATGCCTTCAGTTAAGGTTCTTAACCTTAATTTTAAGAATATATGTTTAATCTAAAACTCTACATCCCCCAGATGCAGGAATATGACCCTATGGGGCAGCTGAGTGGCTCAGTGAATAGAGCACTGACCCTGGAGTCAGGAGGACCTGAGTTTAAATCTATCTCAGACACTTAATAATTACCTAGCTGTGAAACCTTGGGCAAGCTACTTAACCCCATTACCTTGCAAACTCCACCCCCCCAAAAAAAATAAATAAAAATTAAAAAGAAAAAAAGGAAAAAAGAAAGAAAGGAATACAGGCTTATGTAAGCCACTCCTTAGTCCCTCCCAGTGCCACCATAACCCCTCCCTTAACTCCTCCCTCTTTAGGAAGTGGGGCTATACACCATATAAGAGTTCCGCTCATCTCCTTCAAACCTCTGACTTTAACTGACTTTGGTTAATCAGCTTAGCTGTTTCTTTATTGATGTTCTTCTTTCCACCTGCCCCTTTCCCTAAACTTAGCTATCCTTTATGTTCTCACAAACCCAGTTTCTTCTTCTTTACTTAAACTTACTATCTTCTTTAAAAACTCATTTCCTTTACCTTGTTAAAGAACTCTGTGAATTAACCTAATTTTTTGAAATAACCTGTAAATTAAAATGTATGCCTTTTCTTAACCTCCTAAATCAGAGAGTTTTGTGATTTCCTCACTTAAAAGAACCACAGTTGCCTCTAGGACTTCCCCACTCCCAGTTGACCTCTTGATGGGACTGTACTATCACTTCTTCACTTGGAAGAGAGTGATTACTTTTATAGTTATGAAAGAGAAGAAAGTCAAATATAGTCTGTATTTAATCCTAAATTTTTAAAGGGCAGATTATTTTTATTATTTTAGAGAAAAGATAAATTAAGATTCCCAAAACTGTATAGAGCAGTTGTATCCAACCTATCTATATAGGTCTCAGGGGCCCATTCATGCAGTCTTAAGTTGCATTTTTTAATGTACTTGGGTTGTATTGTATTCACGAATGGGTGTTGAATTCTGTAAGTAGCCCTTGAGAGGTTGTTCATGCCTGGTAAGGAAGTTAGACTTGAAGATACAAGAATTTCTTTAAAATGAAATTCTAAAGACATAAGGGTAAACAATCCAAATAAGTAAAAAGGATGGGAGCTATCTGAAGAGAGGTGAGGAAAGACATACAGAAAAATCAGCAATCAAATTAGGTTTTGTAGAGATGAGAAATCAAAGTCAGGTAATAGTGTAGCCTCTGGCTACTTGAGTTCAGTTCTGCCTATGAGGAATCATTATTCAGACTTGGAAAAGAAAGGGTGGAAATAAAAGAAAAATTTATTTAAAAGGTTACAAGACATAGAAAGGGATAGGGGGAAAGAGAGAGAGAGAGAGAGAGAGAGAGAGAGAGAGAGAGAGAGAAGAATAGCCAATCAGCATTGGCTGAGCCACAGGTCAGAGAAGACTGACGGCTCTGAGCTCTAGTCCAATCCAGGTTTTTATGTCTTGCCTCTAAAGCAGGGAGCAAAAGGTGAACTCCCTTCCCTATACTGGACCTGGAATTAGGTAGAGAGTAAAACCTAAGGAGAGCAGGATACAAATTTTACATTAAACAATGAACCAATAGCACATCAAGAATGGGGCTCTCCATCCAATTTGAGCAGCCTTTAAGATTAATTTTTTTCTGTTACAATCATGATTCTCTACTTCTAGTAAATTTATATCTAAAGAGCAGGTCATAGGCAATTTATATCTCCACCCAATTTTCTTTGTTACATTCACAATTCTCCTCATCTTTCCCTTGCATCAATATGATAAACACAATATGACATAATCCTTTAAGAATCATAACAGAATGTCAAAGGTAATAATTACATTAGGCTGCTGAAGAATACTAACAAGAATAAAAAGCATTTTGGGGTGTGTGTGTGTGTATGTATGTGTGTCTGTCTGTCTGTCTGTGTTTTAGTTACACTGGGAAAAAGGGGGAAATTGTCTATTTTGAATTGAGATCATGATAACTGGCAATAGAAAGAAGGCAAAGCTTTGTGGCTTTTTCCCCCTTCTAGTTTCAAACTAAAAAGAATGGAATAAAAAGACTAATTAAGTATTAATAAAGAGTAATAGTACTTTGTTTTTCTTGCTGAATTCAAGTCACCTTACCCAGATTAACTTAATACTTGATTTTTCAGTAATATTTAAAGATTCATCAAATGCTAATGACTTGGAGAATTCAAATAATGTCCTGATTTTCAAAAAACAATAGAAAGGAATGGGATCTGCCAATGATAGACTAAAGAGCTTTATTTGATTTCTGGAAAAAAATTGATTCTATCATTTAAGATATGCATAGTAAAAATGCAGAAAAAGAGCCAAAATCAGAAAACTAAACATGGATTCATCAAAAATGAGCAATGACAGTATAACCATATTTATTGACAACATAACTAAACTTATAGATCAGAGAAATGTACTTTACCTACATTTAGAGACAATATTGAATAAAGTACCATGCTATTTTTGTGAAAATGACATGCAGATAAGGAGCTGAAGGACTAAGCAGTGCCATGGATAAGCATCCAGTTGAATGATTGGATTCACAGTCAAATTAGCAGGAAGTTCCAATGAAGTACCCCAGGGATCTACACTTGGATTTATGCTATTCTTTAAATTTTTTCAATACTTTACATAAAGGCAAGAATGATATACTTATGGAATTTGCACATGAAAAATCTGGGATGAAAATCTAACATACCATAGCATAGACTCAGGATTTATAAAGATTTTGACATTCTAGGAGATTGGGAAGAATATAAGGTGAAAATATGAGGGATAACTAGAAAATTTTACACATGGGTTTAAGAAATCAATTTTACAGAAAAATTATATGAGAGGCATAGTTATTCTGAAAAAAATTAATTTTTTCCTTTGATTGAGACCCAGTTCCTGCATATCTAATTAGCCTCAGTCCAACAGAGGTCCAATCCATGTGGTTCCTACCAGACGAATCATTTAAAATCATGAATATCTCTTGTGTATGATTCTCATTTGAGTTCTTCATTCCAATTGCCTTGTTTTCCTAATTTCAAATATTGTGCACTAAATCACACTACCCACAAAATTCTGGCTCCCAGCCCAAGAGCCATTCTAGGGAACATGAGAACTCTCAGACTCTTTGCAGAGCTAGAATGACTGACGCCCACAGGGTCCAATTTGCATTTCACACCTTCTCTGGCCTGGATGATGGCTATACTTCCCTCTATGTTCACAGGTTGATGACTCATCCCCAGTTAGTTTTCACTCCAAGGAAATTAATTTTTTTTAAATTCCTTCTAACAATATTCTAATTTTTTAAAAAAAATGCGATTATAATATGTTCATCGATTTGCTAAAATAACTCTTTATTAGGCTTATCTAACAGTGAAAATCTTACAAACTGGAGATCTTTTGAATTTGACGATATCAAATCTTAGTGAAATCAGTAAAACACACTAATATGTATGTGCGTGCATATGTGTGTTTGTCAATTTAATAGGCTTGATTTATATACTGGTTATTTTTGATAAATTTTCCCTAAAAAATAAATACAAACTATATATGGTACTCAAATTTTATAGAAAAAGTTTAACAATATTCATATAAAGAAAATATGTATATGTAAAAGATATAGAAGAGGATTTTATATGTCATGAGTTCCATTGATACAGTCAAGAGGTGTTAAAATATTTTGATTCAACTCAAACATTCAGCATCATGAAAACTCTCAACCTCAAAATCTTAGTTCTGGAAAAGATAAAGGTCCACCAACCCTCTATCATTTCTTATTCCTTTTCTTCCACAAAATTCTGATTTGAGATTCTTCAAAGTCAAAGATAGGTCTAGCATACAACATACCTTTACCATTTTTATGTTTTCAAGATTTTATATGTCTAGTGTTTCTTCCTTTTTTTCCTTATTTAATTTATTGGAGCTTCCCAGTATCTTTCAGATGCTCAGTAAAAATGGATCAATGAACTTTAATTCACACAGTTTATACTTTTCCATGCTCTCTTCACTTAATATTATGGTTATGTTACCATATTCCCTGATAAAAATCAATCAGTTCATTCTCAGAGAATGCCCAACCCACATTTATGAGATAAACTTCTCTGATATAGTCAAACTTGAACATAATCAAATTCAACAAGCATTTTTTAGTGCATATGCAAATAAATAATTTTGCCAAATATTTTATGGGATGTAATTTTTTAAAATTTCCTTAAAGAACTTACTATGTAACAGCCCATATAACACAAATATAAATAATCTTCATACAAAAAAAGGTGCATGTTTAATGAATGAGAAGTAAAAATTAAGTGGAGGGGGATTTGCTATAGGGTGTAAATAATTATTGAGGAGAGTAATATTCAGGGCGGTTGGAAGGATATGTTAACATCATATTATGAAGGGCTGTAAAATCTACAGAGCAGAAGTAATTTATCTTAGAGACAAGGAGTTAGTGAAGTTCTTTGTTTAGGAAATGACTATATATGTTTCTCTGAAAAGAAAAAAAGCCTGGACTTAATATTGCAGGATTTAGTGATGGAAAACTTCCCTGATATCATAGAATCAGAGGGCAAAGTAGTTATTGAAAGAATACATCGATCCCCTCCAGAAAAAGATCCTAAAATGAAAACACCAAGGAACGTTGTGGCCAAATTCCAGAACTATCAGATAAAAGAGAAAATCCTGCAAGCAGCCAGAAAGATACAATTTAAATATCAAGGAGCCACATTAAGGATCATGCAGGACCTGGCTGCATCAACATTAAAGGAGCGAAGGGCCTGGAAGGAGATATTTTGAAGAGCAAGGGAGCTTGGAATGCAGCCAAGAATCCACTATCCTGCAAAGCTGCACCTTCACTTCCAGGGAAAAAAAGATGAACATTGAATGAAATGGAAGAATTCCAAAAATTCCTGATTAAAAGACCAGAGCTAAACAGAAAATTTGGACATCAAACAGGAGGTTCAAGAGACACATGAAAAGGTTAATAAAAAAACGGGGGCGGTAAAAAGGAAAAAAAACTGCTAGCCAGTAAGTTGAAACTGGCTATATTCCAGCATGGGGGAAAAAAGATTCTCATAAATCTTGAGAACTGTAACTCCAACAGAGAGAATATACCTAGCCAGAAGTGATGGACATTCAAGACCTATCCATGAGACGGCTATCTAAAGAGATGTAACTGGCTTTAACCCCAATTGGGAGAAAGACTCTAATAACTCTCAGGAATTTTAACTCTATTGGATAGAATATACTGAACTAGAAGTGAGAGACACTCAGAATTTTCTATGACTCAGATAGAATGATGTAAAAAAACACTACCCCCTTAAAAAGGAAAAGAGATGGGAGGAGGGACAGGACTGAATGGGATAAATCTCATTACACTAAGAGGTACAAAAAAACCTATGGTAATAGAGGGGATGAAGGGAGCAGAGAAGAAACACCTGAATCTTCTTCTCATCAGACTTGGCTTAAAGTCAACCTACACATACTCAGTTAATTTATAAAACATCTAACCTTTCAAGTATAAAAAGGGGAAAAGGGGAGGGGGAGACAGAGAAAGGGAAGGGAAGTGGGGGAAAGGGGGGAAATAACAAAAGGAAGGGGAGGGAAAAGGGAAAAAGGGAAAGGGGAAAGGAAGGGGAGGGGGTGATATAGGAGACCAAACACACTGAAGGGGCTGGTATTCAGAAACAAAAATACTGGGGAATATGGATAAGGGGGGGGGGAATACAAACAGAGGGAAGATAGCACGAAGGGCAACAAAGAATTAGTAATCATAACTTTGAATGTGAATGGGGTGAACTCTCCCTTAAAACATAAGCAAATAGCAGAGTGGATTAAAAACTAGAATCCTACAATATCTTGCTTACAAGAAACTCATTTGAAGCAGAGAGATACATATAAAGTAAAGGTAAAAGGTTGGAGCAAAATATATTTTGCTTCAGCTGAAGTAAAAAAGGCAGGGGTAACAATCCTTATCTCAGACAAAGCAGCAGCAAAAAATAGCATTAAAAGAGATACAGAAGGAAACTTTAGCCTCCTAAAAGATACCATAGATAATAAAGTTATTTCAATACTGAATATATATGCACCCAGTGGGACAGCATCCAAATTCTTAGAGAAGAAGTGGAAAGAACCACAGGAAGACATAGACAGCAAAACTCTACTAGTGGGAGACCTGAACCTCCTGCTCTCAGATCTAGATAAATCAAATCATAAAATAAATAAGAAAGAAGTTAAGGAGGTAAATAGATTGTTAAAAAATTAGATATGGTAGACTTATGAAGAAAACTGAATGGGGATAGAAAGGAATATACCTTTTTCTCTGCAGTACATGGAACTTATACAAAAATTGACCATGTACTAGGACATAAAAACCTAATGATCAACTGCAGAAAGGCAGAAATAGTGAATACATCTTTCTCAGATCACAATGCAATAACAGTCATATGCAATACTGAGCCAAGGAGATATAGACCCAGAACAAATTGAAAACTGCATAACCTCATTTTAAAAAATGAGTGGACCAAAAAGCAAATTATAGAAAGAATTAACCATTTTATCCTAGATAATGATAATAATGAAACAACATACCAAAACCTATGGGATTCATTCAAAGCGACTCTCAGGGCATATATTATAGCTCTAAATGCTTACATGAATAAATTGGAGAAAGAGGAAATCAATGAATTAAATGCAACTAAAAAAATTAGAGAAAGAACAAATAAAAAATTCCCAATTAAATATGAAATTAGAAATTCTAAAAATTAAAGGAGAAATTAATAAAAGCAAAAGCAAAAAAAACTGTTGAATTAATAAATAAAACAAAAGTTGGTATTATGAAAAAACCAATAAAATTGATAAACCTCTGGTCAATTTGATTTAAAAAAAAGAAAGAAAAAACCAAATTGCTAGTATCATAAATGAAAAAGGTGAACTCACCACCAATGAGGAGGAAATTAAAGAATTAATTCGAAATTATTTTGCCCAACTCATTGCCAACAAATTTGATAATCTAAGTGAAATGGATCAATATTTACAAAAATATAAGTTGCCCAGGTTAAATGAAGAAGAGATTAAATACCTAAACAACCCTATCTTAGAAAAAGAAATTCAACAAGCCATCATTGAACTCCCTAAGAAAAAATCTCCAGGGCCTGATGGATTCACAAGTGAATTCTACCAAACATTTAAGGAACAACTGGTTCCAATTCTATATAAACTCTTTTGAAAAATAGGGAAAGATGGAACTCTGCCCAACTCTTTCTATGAAACCAATATGGTGCTGTTACCTAAACTAGGAAGAGTTAAAACAGAAAAAGAAAATTATAGACCTATCTCCCTAATGAATATAGATGCAAAAAACTTAAATAAAATCTTAGCAAAACGATTACAACAAGTTATCACTAGGATAATATATTATGATCAAGTATGATTTATTGCAGGAATGCAGGGTTGGTTCAACATTAGGAAAACTGTTAGTATACTCAATTATATCAACAACAAACCTATCAGAAAATCATATGATCATATCAATAGATGCTGAAAAAGCTTTTGACAAAATGCAGCATCCATTCCTACTAAAAACAGTGTAGGAATAAATGTTCCTTAAAATCATTAGCAGTTTCTATCTGAAACAATCAACAAGCATTATATTCAATGGGGAGAGGCTAGAGGCATTCCTAATAAGATCAGGGGTGAAACAAGAGTGCCCATTATCACCACACTATTAAATATTTTATTAGAAATGTTAATGTCAGCAATTAGAGAAGAAAAAGAAATAGAAGGAATTAGAATTGGGAAGGAAGAGACAAAACTCTCACTCTTTGCAGATGACATGATGGTCTTCCTAGAGAATCCCAAGAAATCATCCAATAAACTATTGGAAACAATTAGCAATTTTAGCAAAGTTGAATCTTATAAAATAAACCCTCATAAATCCTCAACATATATATATATATATATATATATATATATATATATATATATATATATATATATATCAAGATACAACAGGAAGAGCTAGAAAGAGAAATCCCATTCAAATTAACCTCAGACAATATAAAATACTTGGGAGTCTATTTGCCAAGACAGACTCAGAATCTTTTTTGGAAACAATTATAAAACATTTCTTACACAAATTAATTCAGATTTAAATAACTGGGCAAATATCAACTGCTCATGGATAGGTAGAGCTAATATAATAAAAATGACAATTCTACCAAAACTAAACTGTTTAGTGCCTTACCAATCAAAATTCCAAAAAATTACTTTAATGAGTCAGAAAAAATTGTAAGTAAATTCATATGGAGAAATACAAAGTCAAGAATTGCCAGGACCTTAATGAAAAAAAAATGAAAAAGAAGGTGGCTTATCCCTACCTGATCTAAAACTATATTATAAAGCATCAGTCATCAAAACTGTTTGGTATTGGCTAAGAAATACAGTGGTGGACCAGTGGAATTGACTAGGTGTAAAAGCAGGAGATGATTATAGTAATCTGCTGTTTGATAAACCCAAAAAAGTCCAGCCATTGGGATAAAACTCCCTCTTTGATAAAAACTGCTGGTATAATTGGAAGTTAGTATGGAAGAAACTTAGATTAGACCAACACCTAACACCCTTGACCAAGATAAGATCAAAATGGTTACAAGACTTAGACATAAAAAACAATACTATAAGCAAATTAGAAGATCAAGGACTAGTTTACCTGTCAGATCTATGGAAAGGGGATCAGTTTATTACTAAGGAAGAGTTGGAGAACATTACCATAAACCAATTAGATGATTTTGATTACATTAAATTAAAAAGCTTTTGCACAGATAAAACCACTGTAACCAAGATCAAAAGAAATGTAGTAAATTGGGAAACAATCTTTACAACTAATGATTCTGACAAAGGACTCATTTCTAAAATATACAGAGGACTGAGTCATATTTTTAAGAAAAAAGCCATTCCCCAATTGACAAGTGGTCAAAGGATATACAAAGGCAAATTACAGATGAGGAGATCAAAGCAATCCATAGCCATATGAAAAAAATGCTCTAAATCATTAATTATTAGAGAAATACAAATTAAAGTTTCTCTGAGGTACCACCTCACACCTCTCAGATTGGCCAATATGACCAAAAAGGATAATGATCATTGTTGGAAGAGTTGTGGGAAATATGGGACACTATTACACTGTTGGTGGAGCTGTGAACTTATCCAACACTTCTGGAGAGCTATTTGGAACTATGCCCAAAGGGCAACAAAAATTTGTATACCCTTTGACCCAGCAATACCACTACTGGGTCTATATTCTGAAGACATGATGAAAAAGATTAAAAACATCACTTGTACAAAAATATTTATAGCAGCCCTGTTTGTGGTGGCAAAGAATTGGAAATCAAGTAAATGTCCTTTAGTTGGGGAATGGCTTAGCAAACTGTGGTATATGTATGTCACAGAACACTATTGTTCTATTAGAAACCAGTAGGGACAGTATTTCAGGGAAAGCTGGGGGGATTTGCATGAACTGATGCTGAGTGAGAAGAACAGAACCAGAAAAACACTGTATATTCTAATAGCAACATGGGGTGATGATCAGCCTTGAAGGACTTGCTCATTCCATCAGTGTAACAATCGGGAGAATTTTGGGCTGTCTGCAAAGGAGAGTGTCATCTGTATCCAGATAAGGAGCTGTGGAGTTTGAACAAAGTTCAAGGACTATTCCCTTTAATTTAGAAAGAATCGGATATCTTATTGTCTGATCTTGTTACCTCTTAGACTTCTTGTCTCTTCTTTAAGGATATGATTTCTCTCTCATCACACCCAATTTGGGTCAAGGTACAACATGGAATCAAAGTAAGACTGACATATTGCTTTCTGTGGGGGTGGGGGTGGGGGGAGGGAGGGAAGTAAGATGGGGGGAATTATAAAACTCAAATAATATCTTTAATAAAAATAAATTTAAAAAAGTGTTTGGGAAAATTTTCATGTGTTTGTGTGTTTGTGTATGTATGTGTTTTATGTCTTCCCAATTTAGAAAAGAATTACCTCTTTAGAGATAATTTCTTTTTATAGACAATTTCTAGAACTGCACTTCCTGCACCTCTTTTTTACTGATTTTATGACTGTTCACTTCCAACTTGTCAGAGAATTGTTTTTGAGTTCTACATAGGTTTTTTCTTTCTTAACCATTGGTGGGGATTGCTCTTCGTTTTGAACTCAAGGCACCCCATATTTATCAGAGGCATTTGCCTCTATACTGGCAACATATCAATCTCCTGGGCTTCTCTCAGTGTCAGGTATTTTTCAAAGTGGAATGTGTGCTGACTTTGGAAACAGAAAACTTGGGTTCACATTCTTTCTCTGATAATACCTATGTCACCTTTTTTGGTCCACCTAACTTCTGTGAGCCTCAGTGTCCTTAGCTGTAATTGGAAGGATTTTTTTTTTTGACACATGACCTATGAGAATCTTTCTACCTCAAAGATTAGGATCCTCCTTCCATCTGCAAATGGATGTAAAAACTACCTTAAATTTGTATTTCCATTTCTAAAGCTATAAGTTGTAATTGAGGATACTTGTCTCCTATAGGTGACACAACAACAAAAACTATTCTCAATAGACATATTCCTGAATCTGTTTCTGCTGAATCATCAGCTGACTCTTGACATTAGCTTTTAGATCATTATCAATCCATCAAATGCTAGATTCTAAACTTTATGGAGTAAATTTGCTCTTAAAAATATATATACACACTGAGACAGCTAGGTGGCAAAGTGGATAGAGCACTGGCCCTGGAGGCAGGAGTACCTGAGTTCAAATCTGACCTCAGACACTTAATAATTACCTACCTGTGTGGCCTTGGGCAAGCCACTTAACCCCATTTGCCTTGCAAAACCCTCAAATATACACACACACAGACATACGTATAAACACATGTGTATATAACTATAAATATTTTATAAATATTTATATGTAATTACCTTTTTCAATCTTGATCAGTCTAAACAAATCTTTTATTGCTTGTATTTTAATCAATAAAATTTATGTAATAATAAACAATTTTTTACTCATGAAAAATATGTAAACAGAAATTTATGGATAAAATTACTTTCATATCTAATAAAATAATGATAATAATATCGATTTGTGATATGGTCTCATTTTCAATTCAAAACTTCTGAAAACATTCTATCAAAGAAGATGTTATTATACATAATTCTGTTTCAATCCCAATAAAGAGCAATATTTTGGGGGGTGGTTAGATGGTGCAGTGGATAGAACACCAGCCCTGGAGGCAGGAGTACCTGAGTTCAAATCTGGACTCATACACTTAATAAATACCTAGCTGTGTGGCCTTGGGCAAGCCACTTAACCCCATTGCCTTGTAAAAACCTTAAAAAAATCAATATTTTCTTTCTATATGTTCTATAATAGCAAAAAATGTTTCACACAAATAAAAAAGTTATTATGGAAAATAAAAAATGTTATCATGTTGTTTTATATATTAGATTATGTTTTATTCACCCAAAACCAAATTTAAGATTTTCCATTTCAAGCTATTGTTTCATCATATTTTCACAAAACAAACATTTTTCACTATTTTCATTTGGATAAAGACTAAATATATCATATTTGTCCATAGAAAATGGGTTTCTGAAACATTCACATTTAGGAATATCTTGTTTTTTAAACTATGAGAATGAATTCTGGTCAAGTAACTAACTGATCATTTAGTAAGTCTTCATCTTCTTTTACTTCATTGTAGAAGTCTTTTTAAAACCTAGAAACCAAATCTCATTTTATAAATGTATTATATATGTTTCTAAAGCAGTCACTGTTTTTCTGAACATAAATTTCATCACTTTGCACTGATTTACTTGAAATACTCAGATTTTCCAAAGTGCTCCAAGTTTCATGAAGAATTTTAATTATAAATTTAATTTGCTTCACCTTTCTTATGATACACACACATATACATATAAATTCAATGGCCATTTCATGTTTTAGCTCAAATATATTTTGAGATATTTTAGTGTGAAGAAGTTTGAGTTTTTTGTAATAATAAAGATATATCCTTTACTCTGTATTAGAAACACACATAGCCCTCAGCACTAGCTTGTTGAATTAAATTGAATTAATAATATGGAATTTTAAAATTCCAATACAAAATTATTTAGCTTCATATTTACATATTTTTGTTCTAATGCAGCAAACATTGTGACTTAGTGTTAGGGACTGTTTTGTGTGTGGGAATACTGTAAATCTTCATCACCTGGTGCACTTTAGCACCAGAACGTTGTTTTACTAAGTGCCATGTCAGGAATGGGACTGGGGAGGATATTTAGGCACTTGTATTTTGGAAAATAAATGGAGGTCTTGGTGTACAAAGGGAGAACTTTTCTTTCTTGTCTCCTGCCCTTTCAATGCTCACCTACATAAGGATAAGTGAGTCCAGAAAGGGATTCAACAACTTAATTTGACACTGGCAAATAATATCTATGTAGAGCTTTGACATGAATAAAATCAAACTGTAGTAAATATTCATTGTTTTTCATTTATTATTATTTGGAGTATTATTGATTGCCTTGTTAGTCTCCATTTTCTTGAATTTGATTTTAACTCTTTTCATTTATGTAAAATATATTTTTGTGCTAAAAAAAGTTCAAAAATAGATAGAAGATATCTACTAAACTTTTTCTAAGAGATAAACAGTGTCCTTATTTCCAAATCATGAATAGATAAAGAAAAATGACTTTAGATAAACATCACTAATTGATTCAGATATGAAATAAAATTCTTATAACAGTTTCAAAATTATAACCATAAAATTATTTATTGTAACCATGCAAGGAATTAAAAAATGAATCACCATTCAGAAAATAGTATGATAAATTCTATTTATAACCAACATAAAAAGTATATGATTCTATCAATAGATATGATAATGCTCAGATTTGTGTTACAAACTCCACACATCATAGGAATGAAAACATCTTTCCTTAACATTTAGAAGACTGAAATTTAAAATACCTGAAACATTCAAGCTGAATCATTTGATACAGTTGTCCATATAGGTATAATAACATTTTATTTCTTTGTTATTTGAAATTTCTTTAGACCACTGAAGAATGTTAATAACAAATAAATAGAAAAAGTCATGATTCAGAAAGTAGACATAAATAATCCTTTTCTAGTTTCAAGTATCTTAAATATACATTTTATTATTCAATTGACATTCCTCAGATCTAGCATTAATTATAATGGGAAATTTATGGAAGCTAAGAATAAAAGACTAAAAGTGAAATAAAAATGCATACTATCACTGTTGTCATTTGAATAGTATTATAAATAGCAATAGAATAAGAAAAAATAACTGAATAACATATCAAAAAGGAGAAAAAATTATCTCTATTTTATAGATAATATATTAATTTACTTAGAAAACCATAGAAAATCTACAAAAAATTAAGGAAAAAAATTAATGACTTTAACAAAATGTCATGATACAAAATAAATCTACAAATTGTCAGATATTCTGAATATTACACCAAAAAAATAACCCAGAAACAAGAGATTTTTCTAAAAATATTATTTAAAATATCACTAACACACTAAGACAGGTGCAAGTACAAATTTAGAACATTTTCTCTCAAAATAAAATAAGCAGATTAGTTTGTTTTAGTATGCCCTATAGATATCCAAAAATCATTTGAAAGCAAAAATGACAACAAACATTTAACTTTGTGGTCAAATCAGATACTTATTAAGTAGACAGTTGGTGCTTTCATCAAAGCCTTAAAAGTCTTAAAGCCTAATCAGGATTAAAATAATTCTATTTGTTTTACTTCAATATTCTCTTGGCTTTAGCTAATCTCTCATTGTAGTATACTTTTGATAAACATTTGAAAATTGATTGACTTTGAGGATACCCAGGGTCAAATCCTGCCTCTATTACTTACTGAAATTGGGCAATTCTCTTTACTTTTCAGGGACTTTACTTCCTCCTTGTCCATAGCCACAACCCAGGACCAGATCTGGTCACCAGAGTTTCACTTCTGGAAACTGGAGGAGATCCTTCAAACTTTCCCCACTCAACCATCAACAGTGATGTAAGGTGAAAGTTCTTGAGACCTAATCTGCTTCCCTTAGAAGCTATCCTCAAAAACCTGCTGTTTATTGATTCAGCAGAGTTGACCTAGAAACGTCTTTAATTTACCCAGCTCAGACTTCAGCCCTTGGAGGTCTTGTCTTTCCTGAAGTACTCTCTAGTTTTCTTAGGGGAATAGCTGTTTTATCCTGTTATTGTGTGCAATTCTATGCTCATTTTGAGGTAATGTTCTATCTTTTTTTTTTATGGAGGAAATTTGGAGATCCTGACTTAGTCTGTCATCTTCCCAGAATCCTATAGAGCCTCAGATTCTTTATCTGAAAATCCAGGGGTTTTAGATTCATTCCAGTTTTAAACCTGTAATCCTAGAATCCTATGGTTTATGACTATGAATCACTTAAAATTGGTGGATGAGAAAGAAAAAAGTTAATAAGCACCAACATTGACCATTATTTGAGAACACACAAAGTTCATACCTATATGCAATGTGCTATTTATGACTCCTAATTCTCTCAGTTTAGATGTAGCACTAAAAGAAATATCAGCAGTCAGATATATTTTTAAAATTATAATGACTAAGAGCAACCCTGGAGTCAGAAGTACCTGAATTCAAATTTGATCTTAAACACTTGACACTTACCAGCTGTGTGACCTTGAGCAAGTCACTTAACCCTGATTGCCTTCCTTCAATAATTTTTATTAAATAGTACTTTTTAAAAGTACAGTGGATGGCACAATAGTAAAGGTATTATAAAGTCTTTATCCTCATCCACAATTTTAGACAACACATACAAATTTGCTGTATGTTTTGTATGCTTTGGAAGCAAAATTGTCTTAACATCTGCTCTTTTTGTTTGTGCTTCCCAGGAGTATCTATGGTTCTCTGCTTTAGAATACATTTGACATGTGTTATTAATGGAGCAGTAAAACACTTCCAGCTAAATCTTAATGTTGTGATCAAGTACTTGGGCTGATTCCTGAAATGCCATTTTTCCACTTCCCCAGAATTTACACATGAAGAAATGGATGGCTGTTTGATTATTAATGAGAAAGCATGAAGTTTTATTTTACAATGTGAAAAACAACTAAATTTTCAATATAGCTTAAGGAATGAGATTTGTTTTAATAAGTTGATGAATCACAGATATCTAAATGCAAAGTATACAACAGTTATTATTCTCAATTTTAATATGTATTATAAATATAATTATTGTTATTAATAATACTTATTATTAATGTAATTAATAATAATAATAATAATAATAATAATAATAAGGGTAGTAAAATATAATAAAGGTCTGACCTTGGAGTCAGGAAGACCTAGCTTCAAATCTTAAGACACAATGATTCTATTACCCTAGGAAAGCTATTGAATCTTTCAATGTCTATCCATGAAGAGAGTTCCTATACCATTTTCCAAGATTAATGAAAACCTAAATCTGGAACAATATTTATGCTTATATGAATAACTATAATCAAAATTTTATTGTTAGTTTTGTCAGAAGTTAAGAGATCTAGAGGAATAAACAATCAAGATGCAAATAGCATCTTTCTTCATATGTCTTTTATAGTTAATTTGAGTATTTATAATAGTCAAAATAACTAATTCATTCTTTCATTCTCAAAGCATTTCTCTTGCTATATATACAATATTATCTTGGTTCTGTTCATTTGACTCTTCATTATTTCAAGCAAGTCCTTCCTTCTTTTTCTAAAATAATTTTCCTATATCATAGTGGTATTCCATCACAATCATATACCACAACTTGTTCAACCATTTTCCAATGTATGGGTATCCCTGTAATTTACAATTCTTTGCCACCATTTTTATTCAGATGTTAGGGTTCTGATGTTTTGGTTACTTTATCACTAATAATGAAAATTTCATTATTAAAAATATTGACACTTTTATTTCATTGATAAATCTTTTTGTTTTGCTCCTATCAATTTCAACTCTGGGAATTTTCCAACAAGTTTTTTTTCTATTTTTTAAAAGGATCTAATGGAACAAAAAGCATTGGTGAGTAATATTATAAATGGGGAAAGGAACAAGTTTCCCTTATATAGGGCTTACTACATGCCAGGTTAAATATCTTTCAAATATTATCTCAACTGATTGTCATCACAACCCTACTAGGTTGATATGGTTATTTACTCGCACTTGACAGTTGAGGAAATGGATCCCCACAGAAGTTAAGTGACTTGCTCAGAATCACATAGCTTTGTAATTATCTGATACTGGATCCAAATTTAAGTCTTCCTGACTCCAGACCCAGAACTCTATCCATTCTGCTATCTAGCTGCCTCAAAAAATGGGGAAGGGGATAAGGGGTAGACTTTGAAGGATAAATCTATGACCCATATTGACTTTGTAATCTGGGACAAGTTACTTACCTTTTAATGTTAGATAACTCCTTCAGATGATAAATTGCTTTCTTTATCAGAGGGAGCTTTCACATTGAAAGTTGCCTATACTAATGAAATCACCTGGATATACTGCCAGAGTAACAAGCATTGAGACTGACTTGATATAGAGAATTTTCATATAAGAAGATATCATCAACCAGTGCAATTCTCTGTAACTTCCTGACTTAGAGAAATACTTAGGGAACTAAGAGGTTAAGAAACTTAAAACACTGATACACTAGAAAACTGGGTAGGGTTGAACCCAGGACTTTTTGGCTCTAAAGCCAACTCTGCTCTTTATACACCTCAATACACTCTCTTATAAGAATAAATGTATCTATAATGATACATCTATAATGATACATCTCTGAGGAATATTTTCCATCAAAAGTTTATCTCTCAATTATTAAATTACCTTAATGTCAGAATGTTTCCTGAAGAACAAAGTGACTTCCATCCTCATTGTTTATTCAAAAAAATTTACTGAGTTTTTAATACAGTGCTGTCACAAAGTAGATAATAAATAAGGGTTAGTTGATTGGTTGAGTGATCAAGATCTTGGTACTATAGTTAGATGTACTATGATGAAGACATAATCCCTGAGTTCAAAAAGTGCTCTGCATTTAACACTGTAAAACTATTCCTTGATCTCAATTGAATGCTTTGTGTATTGTTGTCCTATTGTTTCAGTCATGTCTGACTCTTCATTATCCTATTTGGAATTTTCTAGGCAAAGATACTAGAGCAATTTGTTATTTCCTTCTCTAGCTCATTTTATAGATGAGGAAATTAAGGAAAACAGGGTTAAGCAACTTTCCAGGATCACATAGTAAGTATCTGAGATCGTATTTGAAATCAGAAAGCTGAGCCTTCTTTCTACTAAGCCACCAAGCTGCTCATAAAAATTGCATATTAGATTACATAAAAATATTTTTCTTATATATTTTTCTCTCCATTTTTTTCTTCACAGTTTCTTCCCTTTCCCTCCTCCCCACAATTTTCACAGAGCCAGAATAATCAGTTAAGTTGATCATGAGATTAGTCAGTTCTAGAATTCTAAAACAATATTGTTTTAGAATTCTAGAACTGACTAATTTAACTAAAATGTAAATAGTTGTTCCATGCAGCCATGCAAAAACTCAGCAAAAAAATAGGAAATAATAGGAAAGATAACAGCCAATGGTGAGATTTCACTTGAGTCCAATCTTCATGAATTCCTTTCTAGTCCTCTAAAATATATAAAGAATGTTCCACCCTTATAGATTGCTTTTTATGTTTGCATATATATATATATATATATTTATCTCAAACAATCATTTTTAGCAGGACTTAGATGGAATTCAGATTAATTAAAACTGTAAGTAACATCTATTTTAGCCCTCTTCAGCTAGTTAAAACAATGTACATTTTCAGCAGCTGTAAAAAGAGAGTGTCAAAACAGAATGAAATTTCAGAGATCTTAACACCATATTTTTGGAATAAACATTAAAAAATAGAATGGCAACAGAAATGAAAATAGATACAAAGGCAAATAAAGTAATGTCTTTTCCTGTGGCTGAAATATGATATTCATAGGAAGAAAAAGATGTGGAGGACCACAGTTTTCAAAGAATTTTTTTGTTGTTTTATAACTGACTTTTACTTTTTACTATATTCCATTTACATTTTTACTATATTCCAAAATGTTTTCTTTCTCCTGCCCAGAAAAAAGTCTTGGAGGTACATCAGATTATTTCTGAATCCTAATTCTCTATATATGTGACTCATGTATTCTACCAACAGACTATTCATCTTCAAAACTCTAAACTCTATGTGTCCCTCCCCTCTTATATTCCCTGTTCCTATACTTTATATCACAGTCAGACTCTACTTGTAGAAGGAAAACGTGGAAACATCTGTACAGATAAAATTTTGATTTATTACTTAGTGAAGAGAAGACCGAGTCATGACATGATAACAATTTTCAATATTAAAGTTTCAAACAATAGGAAATGGGTTTAGATTGCACTGCCAAAGACAAGCAAAATGAAGGAAGAATTCCCTGACAATGTTGGCAACTGCATATTAGAATGGGTGACTGAGAATAGTTATGGAGTCTCCTTTTGCTGGTCTTTAAATAAGGATGAATTCTCATTGGTGTCAGTTTAGATGATATCCTGCAGTAGGATAGATTATAAAGTCTTTGAAAAGTCTTTCTCAAGGAGTTTATGTTTTCTTGTTATATTAATTTTCTCTTAACATGGATTTTTCAGTGGGGAAATGCCAGGATGATGAGAATTCAGAGATTTTTATTAAACCTGTTCATGAGTTTGGTCCTTTGTACAAGAATATTTCCTTTGTTAAGTCACTTTGAGTAGTTCAACTTTAGATTCAAAGTCTTAATTACATATTAATGTACAGTATATTTGATCTAAGACTAGCAGATTTAATAGTTTATAAAACAATTTCACATCATGATTTAAAAAAATTCTAACATTAACCATATGGGATAAGAAGGGTAGATAGGAATTATTATGTTATTTTTCCTACATTCTTGAAGACCATGAAAAGAAGGTGACTTGGATTTGAGTGAGAGAAGTCACCAGCCTCACTTTCTCCTCTGAAGGCATCTGGATCTACTGGCCAGAGATGAATCAGGATGACTGGAGATTGTCCTGAATTGAAGACAATCAAGGTTAAGTGACTTGCCCAAGGTCAGACAGCAAGTGTCAAATGTCAATGCCAGCTTTGAACTCAGGTCCTTCTGACTTCAGTCTATCTAGTGCACTAAGGCATCTATCTAACTGCTTCATAAGTATTATTATATAGCCCCATTTTTTACAAATGAGAAAACTGAGATCTAGATACTAAATGACTTGCAGTTAGGAAATAAGTAGTAAAGGTTGGGATTCATGAGAGGGGAGGACTCAAGTTGAGTTTTCTTTCCTCAAATCCAGGGTTATTTATACTATAATAGACAGCATATTCTAAAATGTAAGCACTAGACTGGGATTCATAAGAGTCTGGAATTTGAATCTTATCTCTTATGAGTACTGTTTGTTTGATCATGGTTATGTCCCAATTTCCTCATGTGCAACCAAAATTTTCTGTGGAATCTATCTCACAAGTTGTTGTGAGATTCAAATGAAATAATGTAGTTTATTATTGTTATTATGATAATGTTAATAATAATAAATAAACAATAATGCAGATAAAATAACACAAAGTATTTAAATTCTCTTGTAAAGTCTACTATGTGCCAAATCCTGTCAAGAAAGACAAAAAATAGTCCCCTCCTACTCCTGATATGGTTATATTATACATAAATAGATAAGGACAGATAAAGAAATGTATATATATATATATATATATATATATATATATATATATATATATATATACAGAGAGAGAGAGAGAGAGAGAGAGATCTTTATCTATATTTAAAGCCATTCTATACATACTTTAATTTTCAGTTCTTTTGCTGGATACAGATAGTATTTTCTTTCACAGTTCTTTTGTAGTTACTTTTAGAATATTAAAAAAATCAAATGACTTAGTTATGCAGAGGGATTTTAAAAACAGTTTTATTGTTACTGTATAGCATTTTCTTGTTACTTGATATTTCACACTTCCTTATTTTGTCCATGTTTATGGATGTTTTTCTATGACTATTGAGCTCATCATTTTTTTTTAGTTTTTGCAAGTCAAATGGGGTTTAAGTGGCTTGCCCAAGGCCACACAGCTAGGTAATTATTAAGTGTCTGAGGCTGAATTTGAACCCAGGTACTCCTATCCAGGGCTGGTGCCCTATCCACTGCACCACCTAGCTGCCCCTGAGCTCATCATTTCTTATAGCACATTAGTATCCCATCACAATGATATATTAAAACTTGTTCTGCCATTTCCCAATTAATGGACTTTTCATATACACAAGTATGTATGTATGTATGTATGTATGTATATACATATGCATTTATATGTATATATTATATTAATAGGTATATTATGCTATGCAATATAAGTTTATTTATATGAGTATATATATGTATATATATATATATATATATGTACATCCTATTCATTCCAGCAAGAATTCCAGCAAGTATTCTCTATGTATTTTATTCCTCTCTATCTATAGACTCTTTTCAATTACTGATGCTGAAAGTCTTTAAAATGTAGTATTGAGGGGAATGGAAGTTATGCTTATATGAGTTAATTGAAATAATTTAGAATATTTTAGTTAGGAAAAAGCTTATGAAAGTACATTTTTACCATATTCAAGTGTATAAAGGAATATCACATGAAAGAGGAATTAAACTTATTTGCTTGGTCTCAAAGATCAGAATTCAGAAAAATGAATAGAAATTATAAAGAGATAATCTCTGTCTCAAAACTTTGGGGAAAAATAATTTCTAAGATTTAGGGCAGTTTCAAAGTGGAAAGCGCTGTCTCAAAAAAATAAGTGAATAAAATTAATGAATTGCTCATTCATTAGCTTGTAGGAACAATGGCATTAAGGGGAAACATAAAATTTTGACCATGGAAATTGCTTCTTAAGTGAGTGAAAGATCCAGACGAAATTTAAACTTATTCCAATCATATCCAGTTCCAGGTGGCAATACCTTCCACTTGTTATTGACACCAGTCCATGTCTGCCAGAAGCACTTTTCTTCTCTGGTTCTTCTCCCCCTTTATTTCTCATGATCCCTTAATTTCTTCTTCTTCCACATGGAAAACTATACCTCTCAATATCTTGCTTGACATTAAGGAGCACAATAATATTTCTGTAGCCTTCTCTAACTAAAATGAAGTGTTTTTTAGTTATGATGACTTGAACTTTATCTTAATTATTATGAATATAACTTCAATGTATGCATTTTTTTGTTATTTTGGGGATTTTACAAGGCAAATGGGGTTAAGTGGCTTGCCCAAGGCCACACAGCTAGGCAATTATTAAGTGTCTGAGGCTGGATTTAACCCCAGGTACTCTTGACTACAGGGCCTGTGCTTTATCCACTGCCCCACCTAGCCACCCCAGTGTATGTATTTTCAATGTTGATTCTCACATCTGTTGTACCAAACCCATATAAAATAATTTCAGAAAATTTATTCTTTACTCCATCAGCATAGAGTTACTGAGTAATAAGTGAGCTGAACTTGATGTCAGAAGTCCCATATTTAAAACTTCCTTATTATATGTGTAACTATAGATATGATATAGATATAGATATGCCTTAGCAAATAAGTCCACAGAGATTAAGTGGTTTCCCCCCGCCCAGGGACACAAAGGTATTGAATGTGGGGGTGGGGGATATGGTGGAGGTAGGAGGGTTGGAGAGGAAGAGACTTTGAAATCATATCCTCATGACTCCAAGTCCAGAAAATTAATGGTTACAGTTGCTGAGGGTGGTTGAGGGAGGAGGAAGGAGGAGTAAAATGTTCTAACAACAAAATCTGTTTGCCCAGGTTGATGATCAAAGATATGTGTAACTATGAATAAGTTTCTTCACTCTTGAAAATGTTTTTTCTAAAATATGGATAATAATCCTTAAATACTCTATAGATATGAATTTTTATTGTTAGTTATTGACATTATAGAGAAGCATCAGCATTTAATATTTGGGGTTATAAACTCTTTATTCTATGTTCTATAATCCTAAATAATTCTTTAACATAGCTTAAACTTAAATCAGGAAAGAGAAAATGCAAAGACTACTCTTTTTTGTCTTCTAGATTAATCATTAGGAAACAGTTAAAGTATTTAAGCATTTTATGCATAGTCATTGGCAGTATACTGTAGAGTGAATTCTAATCTAGAAGTTAAAAGAACTGAGACTCAAGCACACTTATAGACTATAGGATTATGAATAAGTCATTTAACCTCTAATTGCCTCAGGTACCTCTCTAAGAGAAATTGCTGATCCACATTGCAGAGGGAGTTCCCTACATTTTTAATAATAGGTATATTAACAATAGGAACAACAAGAACAGCAGCAGTAACAACAACAAAACTAAAGCCTACCTGCTTTGATGTCTAGTTATAACATGAAGGTGACTGATTTTGCAAAGGCTATGACAACAGAAAACAAATTGAAAGGTTCTACTCAGCTGGAAGCTTTTGAATACAAATTAGCAATTACCATTGTCATTTAGGGAGTAGTCTAAATTGGCAGACTCATCACCAGGTTTACCAAAGAATGATGAATTTATTGACTAATATAGTTCTCAAAAAGAAACTACCAAATTCTAGAGGCATTGTCTATGAAGCATTGCAGTGTTCACATAAGAAACTTAATTCCTTCTTTTAGTGGGAGGAAACTGACTTTAAGAATGTTGATAGGGGAAGTAATTTTAGATTGATTCAGTTTTTTTTGTAGATAGCAATTCAATACTAAGGTCATCTCTATTGTCCTACTCCATCTTCCTCCAATCAACTTAAGCTTTAAACAAAGGTTCAATAGGATCTTCATTGATGACTAACTTGGGCATCTTAGTATGTTCTGTCCAAATATCATTTTATCTTATTTATTTGTTTTATGATACTTTTCATTGTGATGCATAGCCACAGTGGTATTTAAAGAGTATTTAATTTTATCTTGCAACCACTTTTAAAAATTAACATGTTCTGATTGCTAATGCTATCATTTGCTCTGTTTAAACAACAGCTGTGCACCAGAGTTCCACACTCTCTTCTGTAGTTCTGTGGCTTGGACTAGATTCTAGGAAAGCAGCAGTGCTTTCATTGTTAATGCATATTAATGAAAAGTACATAAATGCAGTGTGAAGACTTCAAATACAGTCAAAATAGCTCTAAAGTTTTCTATATTCATACAATGGAGGAACATGTTAACAGATGGACCCACAGGTGGGAAACCAGACTTCAATCAATTTGAGGGGTTGGGGGAGAAGTTCTCTGCAGGTTTACTGAGTTAGAAAATATTTGCACACACTCCTCTGTATTCCTATGACTGATCTATCTTTGATTCTATGCCAAGTGTATGAATAGTCAAAATCATTCCTAGGAGATAATCTGAATCCCCTCAGAAGTTTAGATGTTTGTTTGTTTGTTTGTTTTCTAAGCACCTGCTTTGGTGGGTTTAGAGATTTTCTTGTCACTTTTCTACATAGTAACCAGGGACCCATCAAAGACATATGATTTAGCAAAAGAAATTCTTCCCTGGAGTCAAACACAAGGTAGTGAGAATAAGGAAACAGGAGAACACATGAATCATTAAGAAGGAGGAGAAAAACCAAATACAGAGATAATTATTCTCTTGGATCTTCAACCTGGGCAAACAGATTTTGTTGTTAGAACTTTTTACTCCTCCTTCCCCCTCCCTCAACCACCCTCAGCAACTGTAACCATTAATTTGCTGGACATGGAGTCATGAAGATATGATTTCAAAGTCTCTTCCTCCCCAACCCTCCCACCTCCACTATATCCCCAACCCCACATTCAATACCTTTGTGTACCTAAGGGGGGGACACTTAATCTCTGTGGATTTATTTGTTAAGGCATATCTATACTTTGTTGGTGAAAATATTTCTCCAATTGATGAAATTTCTCTTTATTATACTATACAATAATATATATTCTTTTTTCTTTCTGAGGATCTATGAGTTTTCAGTTTGTTTAATGTGAACAACAGATATACCAATATTTTCCTATTAAAACATATGAAACTTGAAAATGGTACACAGTATTTAGTTTCCAAGCAAGAATATTTTTTATTTTCATTTTTGTTCCTCTGTGATGCAATTCAATTCATTATTAGCTAACAGAAAAATAGATGAACAGTCACCAATTATGCTGACATTTGGTTGGGGAGACTTGAGTGAAATTATAATTATAGCTCTTATGCTGATTGGCTCCTCTTGACAAAGCAGCCTAATATAGTGAGAGAAAAGATTATTCAGCTGTAGGAATTCTCTGATCCCTTCCTGCCATAAAGCAAATCTCAGGTATCTTCTGTATATCTCAGAAAGCCATTTGGTATATAGTATATAGTATATACATAGTAAAGTCCACCCCCCCCCAATCATACCCCTGATGAAGGATCTTTGATTCCAGGGAAAATTGAAATTTTCCTTTTCCTTTACTGTGGCACAGTAGATAGAGTGACCTGACCTGGAGCAACAAAGACTCATCTCCCTGAGTTCAAATCAGACCTCAGACACTTATTAGCTGTGTGACTCAAGGTGTCATTTAACCCTGTTTGCCTCAGTTTCTTTATTCTTAAAATGAGCTGGAGAAGGGAATGGCAAACCACTCCAGCATCTTTGTCATAATGTTGTGGTTATTGAGTTAGAATCAGACATCCTGGAGAATGAAGTCAAGTGGGCCTTAGGAAGCATTTCTAAGAAAAAAGCTGATGGAGGTGTGAAATTCTAACTGAGCTATTTAAAAACCTAAAAGATGATACTGTTAACTTCGTGCACTAAATATGCCAGCAAATTTGAAAAAAACTCAACAGTGGCCAGTGGATTGGAAAATGTCAGTTTATGTCCCAATCCTGGAGAAGGACAATGCTAAAATGCTAAAATTTGCTCGTTTCACTGCAAGGTTATACTTAAAATCTTGCAAGATAGATTTCAGCAACATGTGAATTACTAAGAATTACTAGAGAGTCTACTGGCTTTAAAAGAGGTGAAGGAACTCGAGACCAAATCGTCAATTTGAATTGTTGTTGCTGTTTGTCTTTGGTCTTGAAGAGGACTGTGATATCAGAAAGGTAATGCCATGATTTGTAAGTGAATTAGATATAAAAGAAGGAAGAATGTGCACAGTCACCAGTTTTACTGTCTCCTTTGGAGCCAACCGACTTATGAGAAAGCAATGGAGTTCTGAAAAACAATTACCCTGCTTCATTGACTACACCTAAAGCCATTACTAGGGATCACAACGAAAGGTGACAAAGCCTTAAAGAAATGAGAATACCATAATGTTTTACTTGCCTGTTGAAGAAGCTGTTTGTAGGTTAAGAAGTAAGTTAGATCCAAACATGGAATAACTAATTGGTTTAATCTTAGAAAAGGAGCAGAACAAGGCTGTAGATTGTTACCATATTTATTTAACTTTCAGGTGGAGTATATCATGTACAAATCATGGACACAGATATGTATAAATCAAAAGTCAGAATTAAGGTAGATATGTAAAATATCAATAATTAAGATATGTAGAAGATACCACTCTGGTGGCAGAAAGTGAGAAGGACTGAAGAAGTTTTTTGATGAGGGTAAAAGAAGAGAATATAAAAGCTGGCTTGAAGTTTAAATTAAAACAACAATAAGAACAACTAAGATCTTGGTAACTGATCCCATTACTTCCTGCCAAATAGAGGGAGAAAAATGGAAACAATGTCAGATTTAAATTCTTGGGCTCAAAAGTCACTGCAGATGGTGAGCACAGCCATGGAATTAAAGGACACTTGCTCCTTGGAAGGAAAACTATGGCAAATCTGAACAGCATGCTAAAAAGTAGAGACATCACAATGCTGAACAAAGTCTGCATAGTTAAAGCTATATTTTTCCAGTAGCTGTATAAGCTTGTGAGAGTTGGACTACAAGGAAATCCGAACATCACAAAATTAATGCTTTTGTGTGGTTCTGGAGAAGACTTCTGTGAATACCTTAGAGAGCAAGATGATAAAGGCAGTCAATACTTAAAGAAATGAAATTACTTCATTTAATTTACTTCAATGAAGCAAAATACTGAAGCTAAAACTTAAATACTTTGGTCACATAATGAGAAGATAGGACTCATTGGAAAAAACCCTCATGCTGGGATAGATTGAAGGCAAAGGGAGAAGGAAATTGAAAACAATGAACATGAAGTAGGACAGAATTTGGCAGATTAGGAAGAATGTAAGGGCCTGGTCTGCTATAATTAATGCAGTAATAAAAGGTATGACATGACTGAACAACCTCAACAAAATCTTTGTCAAGAAAATACTGAATGCTCTTTTGAAGTGTCAGACACAACTAAAACAACTAATAATAATAATAATAGCAAAATCATTGACTCCCAGAATCAAACCTTAAATTATGATCATAGTTATGCTGCTAGATACTTAATAGAATTTTGAAGGATTCATAAAATAACAAGGGTTCCTCTACCTTCTAGTCAAGCATGAGATAAATGGGGTAAATGGAGATATTCATTAGTGAGAAGAAAATAACTGAGGAGTTGGTGGCTGTGGGACCAGTCCAATAACGATCTGTAAGAAGAGCGATAAGAGTGGTGGCAAGTTATCTTCTAACTATTAATAACACCATTAGGAGCAGCTATTACTACCATTTTGCATCCTGCCCAGATTCTAAGAAAATAAGAAGATATTGGTTTCAGATAGCAAGTCTTTTGGATGTTCATGTTAAGACCAAAGTAGAAAACGTTTTTTCCTCTGATCAATACCAAAAAAGCCAGAATTCACAATAGAAGCTGCCTCTAAGCTTGCCATGTCCCTAAAAGTACATAATGTCAAAGAGGTGAGGCCATTAAAGGCATAAGATAGAATGCTATACTCTCTTTTATGACAGAATGAGCAAATAGATAACTGATATACCATAGGGAACAGAAAGATTATACTTGAATAAAGTAAAACTGCAAAAAAAGCCATGTTCTCTTTGTGAATTACCTGAAGGCAGAAAGTATTACTATTATTTATTTTTTAGAAAAAAATTTTTATCAAATAGATGTTATAGAGGATAGAGAGCTAGGCTTGGTGTCAGAAGGACCTGAATTCAAATTTGACTTCAGAGAACCATTATGATCAGTACTGTTTGTTACAGTTTCCTAATCTGTAAAAATCAGCTGGAGAAGGAAAGGACAAACCACTTCAGTAACTATGCCAAGAAAATTGCAAATGGGTGGAGCCATAGTGGTATGGTAAAGGCAGAGATTCATCTGAACTCATCCCAAACCCTTCCAAGTACCTTTAAATAATTATATTAAACAAATTCTAGAGTGGCAGAACCCACAAAAAGACTGAATGGAGCAATTTTCCAGTCCAAAACAGCTTGGAAGATCCATGGGAAGAGTCTGTTACACTGGAGTTAGATAGGACCTGCAAGCCAGCTTGGGCAACACTGGGGGGAACAAGCAATAGTTATCCAGGGATAGATGATGGGGCACCTGGGTCAGTGGCAGTGGTGGTAGTTTCCAGGTCTTTCAGCCTTGGAATGGCCAAAGAACTTGGAAGGTCAGTAAGAAAATTCTGCTAAACCAGGGCAAGACAAGAGCACAGTCTAGTGCAGGCCTCAGCAACAGAGTCCCAAAATGAGTGGACCAGAAGTAGTCCTCCAGAGCCATCTGGAAGTTACTTCTGAAATTTTAAGCCTAGATATCATAAGGAGATTACATGGGTCTCTTTTCAATTCCAGAGGCAGAACTCTATGACTTTGCTCATAATCAGTTCCAGGTCGAACTCTGGGGCTCCAATCTCAGGAAAAGGAGTAGAAGGACAATGGAGTTTACTGCCTTAGCAGAATGGGGAACCTTCTCACAGTTCCAGGGTAGAAGAGAAAGTTTATTATAACCCACACAGTCAGAAGAGTAGTCATAGTCTCATAAAACCTTGGAGGAATGGAAATTTTGCAGTTCCTTGGATGTATCTCTAAAAATGTTGCAAAAAGCCTCAAAAGTTTGTACCAGTGAGCCCTCCACCCTGGAAGCAGTGATCCAACTTAACAAAGAGTGTAAATAAAGTCATAGATTGGGGAAATGAGCAAGCAACAGAAGAAAAAAAAATTCAACCATTAGACACTTACTTTGGCCATATGGAGGATCAAAATAAGTACTCAGAAAATAGCATATTCAAAGTGTATGCATCCAAAGTGTCCAAGAAAAATATGAATTGTCTCATCATGGACAAGCTCAAAAAAGATTTTGAAAATCAATTAAGAGAGGTAGAAGAAAAATTGAGAAGAGAAATGAAAGTAATATGAGAAAATCATGAAAACTGAGTCAGCAACTTGGTGAAGTACTGAAGAAAAAAATAATCTTAAAAACCATTGTGAGCCAATGGAATAACTGATCCAAACGACCAATGAGGAGAAGAATGCCTTACAAAGCCAGAACTGGCCAAATGGAAAAGGAGATATAAAAGCTCTCTGAAGAAAAGTATTCCTTAAAATATAGAATGGAGCTAAGGGAAGCTGATGACTTTGTGAAAAATCAAGAAACAATAAAACAAAACCAAAAGAATGAAAAACCAGGAAAAAAAGTGAAATATCTCATTGGAGAAACAATTGACCTAGAAAACAGATCCAGAAGAAACAATTTTAAAATTATTGGGCTACCTGAAAGCCATGACCAATAAAAGAATCAGAGTCGTTTTTCAAGAAATTATTAAGGAAAACTGTTCTAATATTCTAGAAGCAAAGAATAAAATCAGAATTGAAACAATACACTGATCACTTCCTGAAATCCTAAAATGAGAACTGCCAGGAATATCTCCTAAGTCAAGGAGAAAATATTACAAGCATCCAGGAAGAAACAATTAAATAGCATGGAGCTATGGTCAGAATATCACAAAATTTAGCAGTTTCTACATTAAGGGATCATAGGGCTTGGAAAATGATATAGCAGAAGACAAAAAAGCTTAGATTACAACCAAGACAACTACCCAGCAAAACTGAACTTACTCTCTTAGGGGGGAAAATTGGCATTCAATGAAATAAGGGACTTTCAAACTTTCCTGATATAATGCCTAGATTTGAATAGAAAATTTTATTTTCCAATAAAAGATTCAAGGGAAGCCTAAATAAAATAAAGAGGAAAGGCAAATCAAAAGGGATTAATGATGTTGAACTGTTTATGTTCCTGAATGGAAAGATGATATTAATAACTCATATGAACTTTTTTCATTTATTAGGGCAGTTAAAATTATAGACAAGGCACAGATGGGAACTGAATTTGAAGATAAATTTTTTAATGGAATTAATGAATGAGAGAAAATGTACTGGGAGTAAGGGAAAGGAGAGGTAGAATAGGATTAAATATTTCAGATAAAAGACAAAAAAAAGCTTTTGCAGTAGAGTAGAGTAGGGGGAAGGTGAAGGAAATAAGTGAAATTTCCTCATTGGAATTGTCTCAGAAAGGGAATAACATACATTCTCAATTAGATATAAAAATCTACAGAGGAAATAGGAGAGGAATGGTGTGGGAGAGAGGGGATTGGGGAAAGGTTAGGTAATGGAAGGAAGGGGACAGTCAGATGCAAACTACTTTTGGGAATGGAATGAGTGAATGGAAAGAACAAATAAAATAAATGAGGGTGGTGGGAACAAGATGGAAGGAAATACAATTACCTATAGTAATTGTGGAGAAAAAATAAAGAAACCAGTTTCTCTGATAAAGATTTCATTTCTCAAATATAGAGAACTGAATCAAATTTATAAAAAATAAGAGCCATTCCCCAATTGATAAATGATCAAGAGATATCAATAGTTTTCAGATGAGGCTACTAATACAATCTATTTAAATCATTTTTTAAAAAATGTCTTAACCTACTATTGGTAGAATAAATGTGGCCTGGAATAATTCTGAAGTACTACCTTATAGGACAGAAGGAGAAAATGATAACTATATTGGAAAGGATTTAGGCAAATTGAGACATCAATGAATTGTTTGAGGAGTTATGAAATGATTCGACAATTCTATAGAATAATTTGGAACTATATCCAAAGAGCTATAAAACCATGCCTACCTTTTGTCCTAGTGGAGCCACTGCTAAGTCTATATTCCAGAAGAAATGAAATATGGGAAGAAAAGAACATGTCTTTACGGACATTTATAGCAGCACTTTTCTGGTGCTGAGAAACTTGAGATTGGGGGGAATGCCCAGTGTTGGGGAATGACTGAGCAAACTGTGGTATGTGAGTGAGATGAAATGGTACTTTGTTATGAGCAATGATGAATAGACTACTCATGAGCAGATGCAATGAGAAACATGAGAAATACATTGTATATAAATTAGCAGCAATTTTGCTGGATGATAAGTTGTGAATGACCTACCTTTTCTCAGCAGTGTTGTGACCCAAGAGAACTTGAGGGCACGAATTTTGATCTTTTGTCTCTTTTGTACCCGAATATTTAGTACAGTGTCTGGCACATTGTCAGCACTTAATAAATGTCTATTAAATTGAAAAGATCCCATGGGAGATTTCAGAGCTTTTCCCTTCCTTGTCGCCTCAATTGTTTTGGAGTCTAGATAAAAGATCTGCTATATCTCTTGTTTTGGTATTTTCATCTCAACTTTTTCTAGTCCCAATTGAAATTTCTAATATTCAAATGCAGTCCTGATTATATCTATTAATTTTTTTGACAAGCTGATCCACTGGGTAATTGTTGTCACATCTGTCCTCAATTATGTTCATTTTCTCTTTCACTTTCTAAGTCCTCTTATAGTCTTCAAATGGCTTTCTCAATCAGAGGTTGAAAATTCTGTTTTCAGGTTCTTAATCCTTACATAAAGTATTTCAGCAGAATGCAAAATTATCAGATTTTATTGTTGCTTTTAAACTCTTTGACTATTAGTCAAATCAAGTATTCAGAAGTAATTATTTAGTGGAAAAGTTGGTTGATATTTTTTTTTTGCAAGGCAATGGGGTTAAGTGACTTGCCCAAAGTCATACATCCTGGTAATTACTAAATGTCTGAGGCAGGAGTTGAACTCAGGTCCTCCTAACTTCAGGGCCAGTGCTCTATCCACTGCACCACCTAGCTGTCCCAATTTAGTGGAAAATTTGAAGAAAATTTGTCTCTTTTTGAGAGAGAGCCAAAGTAATTCATACTGGCTTATACCATTATGTGACATCAAGAAACAATTAAACTTGCAAATTTTAAAATGTACACATACATATAATTTTTTGGTTGCTGTTATTCAGTCATTTTAGTTATGTCTGAATCCTCATGAACACATTTGTAGTTTTCTTTTTCCTTTTCTTTTCTTTTCTTTTCTTTTCTCTTTTCTTTTCTCTTCTTTTCTTTTCTTTTCTTTTCTTTTCTTTTCTTTTCTTTTCTTTTCTTTTCTTCACTGCCCCACCACATGCAAAAAGAAGTTTCAGCATTCACTTCCAAAACCTTGAGTTCCAAATTCTCTCCCTTTCTCCCACTCTACTTCCTCTCATTCATAAAGCTATCTACTTGATAAAGTTTAAAATTGTGTAGTCATGAAAAGCATTAAATTATAGTTATGCTGTACAAATAAATATACCCCCCCAAAAAAAAGAGAGACCCCCTAAGAAAAGTAAAGTGAAAAGAAAATACATGCTTCATTCTGTAAAGCTACCTTCTAGATTATGCCAAATTTAGACTTTCAACATACCTGAAAAGTGGCCATTCAGTTGTCTGGGAAAATTTCTAAAGAGTGAAGGATCCATTTTTTAAATTCAATTTAATGAAGTTCAGTTCTTTCCACATATAAAAACCCTGCTGTAATGACAGTTAGTATGCTATAGTGGAGACAAGTCTGAATTTGTAATTCTAGGGTTTTTTTTCAAATCCTGGACCTTTGTGAACTTGGCAGTTTTACCTCTCTGGGTCACAGTTAACTAATTTGTAAAATAAAGAAGTGGAGTAGATAATATCTAATGTACTTCTTATCTATAAATGAAGACTAAATGAGATAATATTCAACAAAAAACTTCACAAATTGTAAAGTCTTTTATAAATATCCCCTATTATTATTATTCATCTTTCAAGAATGAACTCACTTCATTTTTGGTCTTCTATAAATATTTGTTATTATTTTGCTCAATCAATGTAGGTTTATTGCACCTTTAGCATTTTAGCAAAGCTTTGTATTAGGCACTGAGGGAGATACAAAAATGAAAAAGGTATGGTATCAGACTTCAAAAAGTTTACCATCTAGAAAGGAAAGCAAATTAACCATAATCCTAGGATGCATATGAGAAAGGTAAAGCATAGAACAGGAATAAACTTTTGTAAAAAGCTAAAATATCAACTACAAATACAAGAAGCTAATGCTTATATTTTAATGGGAGTGGGGAGGAAAAAACCAACTAATGGGAAAATTCGAAAGACTTCCTGAAAGACCTTTGCATTATACTCCCCAAAGGACCTATAGTATTGTATTTTCTAGAGATAGATAAAAAAGGTCATTGTAAAACTATGTGAGAAAAGGCACACAAAGAATGTAACCTCCCAAACCAATATCCTCAGAAGGAATCACAAACCCAAGGCTAAACTCCCTAAAGGACCACTTTTCTTTGTTTTAACATTTCCACTTAAAGTTGCTCCAGAAAAATCACAATATATACCAGTATATAATTCATCTATGGGTTTCTTAAAACAGAAAATGGAATCCTCAGCTCCCATTCTAGTGCAATATGATTTCTAGGGAATGACTAGTCATTATTTCAACACACTAAACACACTAAAATTTATAACATTAAATGGACTCAGGAAATTCTAAATATTCAGAAAATACACAAAGTACTCAAATGACATATTAGTTTTCTGCAGGAGGAAGCTATTGAAGCAAATCTTTGACATTACAGTGTGCCTATCTTTTCCACAGAGTCCTATATACTCCCAAGACTCATAGTACCACCATGTGGTTTAAATGACTATTAGGAAACAAACTTAGTTTTTGTACTGCTGAATAAGGGAATCCTCTTTCAATAATTTTAGATCTATACTTGCTGAGTCACTCACTAGCTTTGCTCTATAAGTGAGAGATTTCTGTGGATAATCATTTCTTTACTTAGGATCATGCCTTATCAGATAATCCCTTCACTCTTGAGAATATCCAATCCATGAATTTTCAAATTTGGATACTGAGGCAATTCTTGAAAACTAGTAATCTATTTCATCAAGTAGACTTGATTTTGGAAACACATTGACTAGGAATGACAAATTCCACAGGTATTTTTTGTCAACCACCTTGACAAGTTGAGTGGACAAAAATATTACCTTCTATAAACTTCTTCTGCAAAACGTCTGTTATTGTCTTGGTTGCTACCATATCTTGAACTAAGAGACAAATTGGAAGAAAGCCAGGGAAGTCAGGAGATAAAGGTGAATTAGGAAAGCATTCCATACATGGAGGACAAGCAGAGGAAAAAAATCCATTTTGGGATTTGAAATGTCCCATTTGAGTAATAGCCCAAAGGCCAATATTGCTGGATTGAAGAATACTTTGAGGAAGGAGGCTATAAAGGGTAAGAAAATGGAAAGGTAGAAGGAAGGGAGATAGGAAAGATTTTGAATACTAAAGAGAGAATGTTATATTTTATTCTTGAGATGATAGGGCATCATTGGACTTTCCTGAGTTAAGGAGATATCAATCATAATCAGACCTACACTTTAAAAAAAAATCACTTTTGACAGCTGAATGGCAGCTAGCATCAAGAGGGCCAGGCAGGCTGCTATTGCAATATTTGAGATATAAGGTGATGAGTGTGATATTAGTATCAAAGGGGTCATATATGAGAGACATTTCAAAAGTAAAATCAACAGGCCTGAACAACACATTGGATCTGGAGTGGAAGGATAGAGAGAACAAGAAAGGATTAAGGAGTCAAGAATTTCACCGAGGTTGAAAGCCTAAGGGACTAGGAGAATGATGGTATTCTCAATATTAATAGAAAAGAAAATGTATTCAGCTTTGTTCATATTGAGTTTAAGATTTTAATAAATACCCAGTTCGAGATATTTGCTAGACAGTGGGAGATGTGAATCTAGATGTCAGCAGAGAAATTAGATCTGGATAAGTAAAATTCACTTAAATTCTCATATGATAATGTCTAGACCCTTCACTATACTAGATAATTTGTGGTCATTCTCCAGTTTATCCCTAAAATTTAGAACCCAATATTGAATAGAGTACTTCAGAAGTTTTCTTTCCCTTGTTCTAGCTATCATGATTATCTTTATGTGGCCTAAACTTTATATAGGGCCTAAACTTGAAGTGGAGGCAGATAAGTTGTAAAATGGAAAGAATATTGAGCCTAGAATAAGGACAAATTATCTTCCTGAGTTCAGATGCAATCTCAGACACTTATGTGACTTTGGGCAAATCACTTAACCCTGCTTGCCTTGGTTTCCTCATCAGTAAAATGATTTGGAGCCACTCTAGCATATTTGGTAAGAAAACAGTAAATGGGTCAAAAAGAGTTGGATACAATTGAAAATGACTGAGCAACAAATGTATCCACAATGTAAAGCAGACCTATGTAGACCTTAATAAATAATCTACCATCTATTATCTATCTATCTATCTATCTATCTATCTATCTATCTGTCTATCTATCTATCCATCTATCATCTATCTATCCATCATCTATCTTTCTCCATCTACATATCTAATACTATGTGATTAGCAAAATTTTATCATTAATTCATCATATAAATGCTTTATTTCCTATATTAGTATAAGTCATTTCTAATTGGATGCTTAGAATAAATCAATTAAACTAAATTAAATAAATCAATTAAATTAATGTTTATATATTTATATAACCATAAGTACATATGGAAATTTGTACTTACATAGGTATACTATCCTAAGTGATTTTGAAACAAAGTATACTGATCTTGAAGATAGGAGATTTAGAGAGAAGATTCATGAATTTTCCAGACAAACAAGTCAAGTTTAAAAAAAACAACAGAGTATTATAATGCAAGAAACAATACAGTAAAATTGTCCCTAACTTCTTGAAGCAAAAAACAAAGTGCCAATTGATAATAAGGCAATTGAAGAAGAAAAACAGATTACTGATCATGTGAAATTGGAAAACTTATTTTCACAAAAATTAATGAATTGAAGATAAGAATGGAAGCAGTCAAAAATGGAAAAAATATTTGCATTCAAAAATATTTGATATCCAAGATATTTAAAGAACTAACCTATGCAAGTGTGTGCTTGAAACAAAATACCATTTTACATTAGATAAGAGGCCAAAATATGCAGAAAAGTCTCTCAAAAAAAGAAGTTCAAACTTTTAACAAACATTTGAGAGAATTTCTAATTCACCAGTATCAATGATATCAAGAAAACTGAAGCTGTCCAACAATTTTGGAAAGTTATTTTTTTAATTATTCAAAGGAAATAAATTGTCTTTCTTTTCAGGATCATGTTTCTAGACCTGGAAAAAAAATTAGATCTTTTAATATAAACCCCTCCTTTTAACAGATGAGGAAACTGATGCCCAGAAAATTTAATCAAGTATTAAGTGGTAGAACTGGGATTCAAATTCAGATCTTGTGATATCAAGTTGTCTTTCAAGGTCAGTGCTCTTTCCATTTCATCATTCCTGATTAGGAAATGTCTTAGACTAAGTGATCTCTTGGGTTCTATCCAGCTATAAATCCCATAAGTCTATAAAAGTATTTATATTGTGAATGAAAATAATTTTTATGTATGCATAATGCATATTTCAGTTAAAAAAATTTTTTTCTCTCCTTTCCACCCCTGCCACCCCCCATCATGTTATTTAAAAACTCACATTCATTGCATTGAAATGCACTTTGTGTTCCAAAGTATACTCAATAGCATTGCAAGTATCTACTTGCTTGAGTAAAAATCTTTACTGAAAGATGCTGTGACTTCTGCCAGGATAAACACAGAAACAAGAATGTGTAGATAACAAAATACAGAAAGAGATATAATTACAGGAAGACAAGTGAGAGGGTGTCTTGTCCCTCTGTTACTCAGCAAAAATGTGTAGAGTGAAAAGCAGAAATTTTACAAGAGATTTCTAAAGACATACTTTATCTTGTTTCCTATTTAGCAGCAATTCCCTTCAGATCTAAGGTTTGGAAGTTACTTCTCACAACTAAATAGGATATAATATCCCTTAAAGAATGTTCAAATGATTCATTGTTAGTTCTTTGCTGCTTGTCACCTGCCCACATACTACCTATCATATCCTTTCCAACTGAAGATAAGGAAAGGTGTGTGGTACCTATGAGGATAAAAATGGCCCCTCCAAATAGCTGCTTTCTTTGAGACAATATCTTTAATAGTTTCTCCACAGAAATTAAAGACAGAAATTGAAAATATTCTCTAATACCCTCCCCCTTCTTTGTAGGGGTAGATGGCTATATCTACCTGGTGTCAGATTCTTGTTGAGATAGTGGTTGCTTTGTATCATGTTTTTTTTCTCTTCACTTTCATATTTTATTCTTTATTATATGAAATTGTTCACTGGGATGAGGAGGTAGAAATTTATGTAGAAATGAAGGTGATATAAAAATAAAAAGTTATCAATTAAATATGAAAAAAGAAAAAGAAATAAGAAAATGCTCACATAAGCCATTTCTTTCAGAAAACTATGCTTTGAGAAATAACATTAAATTTTTCTGCTCCCACCCTCACTAGAGAAAATTACCATTTAATATAGATATGTATGTTTATGTGGGGGGTGAATATAAATCTATACTATGCATACTCATATTTTCAAGCAAATACTAAGTTTTTCTGATGTTTGCAAGATCATTCAGTAGGAACACAGATATTAGTAACAGGAAAAAACTAAAAAATATAAAACTTAAAATCCATGATGAGGTGGCTTTCTTTACTTAGCTGAAATGACTCTTAAGAATCATTTTCACATACAGATGAGGACCAAGCAGGTTACTGATTAAGGTAATGGAGCTAGATTAGTTGCTGGATATGTTGGAGTAAAAGTCTAGGTAATGTTGCATCAAAATGAGTACCAACAAGATCCTCTTGCTATTTGAAATCATGACTTTCATCTGGAATGACAAATATTCTGATTTTTTTTGATCATGAGATTTAAATCTCCACTAGATCAGCAGAATTATACAAACAGAACAGAACAGATGAATCGGGGGTGGGGGCCCTGCACATCAGATATTGGCTCCAGACACCACTATAAAAATAGTTCTTCCAAAGACTTTGCAACCATACTATTGTTTCATTGTGCTGCAATTTAAGCCTTTCTGCTATGAAAGGAATTTAAAGGAAAAGAAATCCATCTTTTGAGCAATTTGCCTCCCACTAGCCTCTAAAATAAGACCCTCAGGAGGAGTCTTAAATTCCTACTGACCTCACTGGTTAACACTTCTGCCAGAGAACTGCAACAACCTGCTTCTAATGGAGTGAATAAATTAATGAGTTCATTACACCCTTTGAAGAAATACAATATTAGAAATTAGAGTTGCCTTCACTAATTCTGAAGTTATTAATTATTTCTCATTATGGTCAATCTATAGAGAAAATAGAATGTTAGATAAACAATTAAAATAGAAAACTCAGGTGATTTGTGCATAAAAGGAAAAGAACACTGCTTTTATAAGGAAAAGGAGGCTTTGATATATATGTTCAAAATAATTATGACTATTATTTGTGAGCAAAAGCATCAAAACAAAATGTATGTTCACCAAGTGGAGAACAGTTAAGCAAATTATTGTATACATGTATAAATGTAATTACAGTCCTGTAAAGAATAGTTATATAAAATTTAGAGGTGCATAAAACAGATGAATATGAAAGATTCTGAATGAGGAAAGTAGATCCCAAAGAACTATTTTCATAATAGTAAAAATGTAAAAAATGTAAAAAGCCTTAACCTTAAGAAGGAAGAAAAGAAATTAAAAAGATGATAGAAGATATTAGCATCATATCATCAAAATTAAAATGCACATTCTTTCTGGAGAGAGAGAGAGAGAGAGAGAGAGAGAGAGAGAGAGAGAGAGAGATTAGAAGTGTGACCCTGAACAAGTCACTTTAACCTCTCTCAGACTTGGTTAATCCACAGATAAAATAAGGGCAATTAGTAGTTATAATAGTAGTAGTAGTAGCAGCAGCAGCAGCAACAGCAGTAGCGGCATCAGTATTAATAGATTTTAAGTGGGCAAAATGAAAGATTTTGAAGAATGTATTTTGTTTGAGATATTTGTAAGGAAAACCTATTAGTGTATCATATCATGTCTGCTCATCAAAACAAAAGGTCTAGGTAGATGTTGTAGTTGAGTCTAACTATTTGTGACCCTATTTGAAGTTTTCATGTAATCCTGCAGTTACTGGAATGGTTTGTCATTTTCTTCTCACCTGTTAAATCTCATTTTACAGTTGAGGAAACTGGATCAGGCAGGGTTAAGTGACATAGTAAGTGTCTGAGATTGGATTTGATCTCAGGCCTTTATGATTCCACATCCAATGTGCATCCACTCTGCCATCAACTGATAAAGACACAGGATATACTACACAGAACACTAGAGATTTTTTGCTTTCAAAAAAAAATAATAGTCCTAAAATATTTTCAAACTCTCATAAATTTCTCAGTGCATATTCTGAATTTTCCTACAACTTTACTTTCTGTTGGCTATAAAGAGACATCTTTCCATTTAAAACCTCAGCACCCATATGAAATTGTTAGGATAGTAATTTTTTCTGCTCAGCACTTTGACTATTCTTACAGGGACTAAAGATCGACAATTATCTGAGCCCAGAATTGGAAAATATGTACCTTATTCTTTCCTCACATTATTTTGATCTCATTATTTTACTGAAATTGCTCCTGCTGCTACTGTTGTCATTCTTACAATTCAGAAACAAAATAATTTATAGATATTTTGGAAGAGTTGTTGGTAATAAAAATGCTGCTGCTGCTGCTAATGATGCTAATAAAGTGTTTGCTGTATTTTCAATTGATTATAAGCAAGAATCAAATTCAGGTTATATGCTGTTTCTTGTTCAGTTGTGACTGACTTTTTATGAACCAGATGGGTTTTTTTTTTGGCAAAGACATGGAGCGGTTTATCATTTCTTTCTCTAGTGGATTAGACAAAAAGAGTTTAAGTGACTTGTTCAGGGTCACAAAGCTGGTGTCTGAAAAGAGATTGAACTCAGGTGTTCTTGACTCCAGGTACAGCCCTCTCTATTAGTTGCTTATGTCTTGTGTAGCAATTTTTAAAGTATTATTAAGATAAATGATTTAATGGCAAGATTGATTCTATTGTACCACAAAAAAAAAGATACAGAGACCAAAACTTACTAAATTTTGAACTGCAGATTTTAATTATACCTGGGAACTGCCCAGGGTTGGGATCACCCAAATAAGACAGCATCTGAGTGTTCAGAGAATAGGGTTTTTATAGTATTTGAGGGGGGTGTGTTTTGTGAGCAAGCAAGGTACAGAAGCAAAGATAGTAGTTAGATATATTTCCTTGTCAGACTATTGCACACATATAGCATAGTATAGATAGGAGACCAATAAAAGATGGAAAGAGGGTCAGGGTCTGCTTTATGTCTAACACGTTTTCTGTGGCATAGGGGAGTCACGTACTCACAGACTTCCCACAGGCTTAGGGCTAGTGGAGCTTACTATCTCACAGTTCCAGCTGCATCTGGGGAAGGGGGAGGCAGTTTGGGCAGAAAGCAGGAATTTTGCAGATACAGCAAAAGGATTAGGTTAACAAGAGCATTTTGTGAGTCTCAGATAAAATTTATGGTATATTTCATGACTCTCAGGGTCAACTGTTTGAGTCCTTTAAGGATGTTCCCAGACCCAAAGGTATGAGCAAAATTTGTATCACTGAGGAGTTTCTTGGGACCCAGAAAAGTATCAAGGACCCCCTTTACACAGGTATTACACAAACATTAATATCGTACTTCAATTCCATCCTTATAACAACAAAAACAAGAAGACTTTGGTTATTAAGACTTCTTCAAACAGAACACTACTAATTTAGATATTATCTGACTTTTCATATAATTTCTGACTATTGATGAATGCTTTGATTTGTGTTCTGCTTTACTTTTTCAATGGTTCAATTGAAAGTTTGCTATGCAAATTTGGACTGTCTTTATAGTTTTCAAGGATTTTTTTGTCTTGTACAAATGTTTATGATTAATAATTTCAACATACCCAAGATGTAAGTGTCATCAAAGGTTCTGCCTTGGACCCTCTTCTCACTATTTTATCTTCTCAATCTTGATGACAGCATCAACTTCCATGGATAAATTTATAATCTCTATACAGAATTCTTCCTTTTTGTTTTCTCAGTGTGAATACTCATTTTCCTTTCTTAGATCACCATCCATGTCCTGCCCTTTATCTATGGGTATCTCCTAGAGTTTTACCCTAATCCCTTCCTCCTTCCAATCTCTCTGTCTCTCTTTCTGTCTCTGTGTCTTCCTCTCCTTATAATTTTTAATTATAATAATTATGCACTCCTCATTTCTCTTATATTTCCAAATTACTGCTGGAGAGGGTCAGGAATTTTCCCCTTCCTATTCCTATTTTCTAAGTCAAATCAGTCTCTGAAGAATAGATCTAATAATGAGATTGGATTTGACTTTGCCAGCAATCTCATCTAGACCCTAACTAACTGGGAAAACTTAGATCTGATCAAAAGATAAAGTTTAGATTCTAATCTTGGTGAATTCCAACTCATTGTGTTCTAGTCAAATAGGTATGGGTAGAGATGATACACATTTTGTACAGATTGCGTTGGGCAGTCTTTGTCCAAGATTGAGTGACCAGAGTCCTGCTAAAAGACCTTCATTGTGGATATGCCAGTCTCTTATTATAATATTAATTTTCACATTAAGGACTAACTATGTAGAATTTGATTGCCCCCATGTGACCTTGGACAAGTCACTTAAACCTTTTACTTCAGTTTCCTCTTATTTAAAATGAGCTGCAGATTGAAATGGTAATTTTTTCCCAAGAAAACTGCAAATAGGGTCCCAGTCAAACATGACTGAAAAATGGCTCAGCAAAAGGACAGATGTAAGTAAATAATAAAATATGTGCAATAAATATCTACAAATATCAATCTGTATATACATCAAGAATTATGAATACTAAATATTGTGAGATTATGTAAACTTGACACTTAAAACCTTCATCCCTCCTGGTCTGCTTTTCCTCACAGAACATGAATTGAATACTTGACACAATATGAACCTCACCATCTTTTATCATAATTTTGACATTAGTTCTCCAAAATTTACTGAGTTATAACTTCTAAGTGCTTTGATCTATTTTAAATCATTAAAGTGTGTGGGGGGAGGCATAATAACTGTAAATCTGATGCAAAACAAAGACATATTTCTGCATACATTTGTGTGAATACATATTTTTTGCATTATGAGCAGCTGAGTGACACAGTGAGTAGTCTGGGATTGGCCTCAAGTCAAGAAGAAATGAATTCAAATCTAGCCTCACATAATAGCTGTGTGATCTCAAGCAAGTCTCAATCTTATTTGCTTCAGTTTGCTCAACTATGACATAAGTTTTATTATAAATGCACCTAACTCATTTGGATTATGAAGCACAAATAACATTTGCAAAGTGCTTGGTACAGTCCCTGAAACTTAGAAGACACTATGTAAAAGTTAACCAGTAATATTATCATTAATATTAATTATTATCATATAATTGTTCATCATTAGTCATAACAATGATGGGATATATCTCACAAACCAATGGTCTTAATTAAGACCATTGGAAAAAAAGCAAGAATTTTATAGTTGGCTTTGAAGAGATGTCTAACTCTGTTAAGTTTTTCTTCAAATCATCTGGTGCTGTTATTTTTATAGTTTCCATAAGTTTGTCTTTCTAACTAATGCCTATTTTATGACTAGATAAATTATAGAATTCACTTATAAGTGTATTCCACCTACAATGCTTGAAAGCCAAAAGGAAAGAGTGATATAACTAGGAACCATTTGCATTTGGACTCTTTTATTCAGCAATTACAAGGCATCTGAAACAAATAAACACTCATTTATTTGTTTTTATATTCTGGTAATTGAAGTGAGGAGTATTTGTACTTGTGAAACAATTTTCACTTAAGTTCTAAAGGTACTTAAAATCATTAAATATATGAAACTGCCTAAGAGAAGTAGCTAGAAACTAATCTTGCTATGTAACAGATAGAAAATTTGAAATATGGGCTGCCCAATCACTTCTCTATATTCAAATAGCTAGGAGTACCCCCCTACCTCCTTCCATCTTGGTCTTTTAACTAGCCTCTATCAATTTTTTTTTAATTTGATGTGGAAATAATACTAACTTTCTGCAGTTTCTTTTATCTGAAATTTGGATTTTGGTTTTGATTGCAAAATTCCATTTTACATATATACATATGTATGTAGGTATATGTATATATGCATGTATATGTGTGTATAGTTAAATTTCCCAATTACATATAAAGCATTTTTAACAGTCATTATTTTTAAATTTGGGTTTCCCGGTTCTCTCCCTCCACCCTGCCCATCCTCAGCCCTTAAGAACACAAATATATTGATTATACATGTAAAGTCATGCAAAATATATTTTCAAATTTCCTGCACTGCAAATGAAAAGACACACATACAAAGAAATAGAGTGAAGAAAGTATACTTCAAACTGTTGTCAGAGTTCACTGATAGTCTCTCTGGAGGTAGATAGCATTTTCCATCATGGGTCCTTTGGAATTGCCTTGGATCACTCAACAGCTAAGTCTTTCATAGTTACTCATCATTATAATATTGCTGTTACCGTATAAACTATTCTTCTGGTTCTGATCACTTCACTCAGTTTCATGGAAGTCTTTTCAGGTTTTTCTGAAATCATCCTGGTCATCATTTCTTATAGAATAATAGTATTCAATTCAATTCAATACATTCATCTACCATATTTTATTAAACCATGCCCTAATTGATGGTTATATCTTCAACTTCCAACTCTCTGACAATAAAAGGAGGGGCTATGAATATGCTTGTACATCTGAGTCTTTTCCTCTTTTTTGTGAGTAACATTGCTGCCCTTTGGACAAAATTCCAAATTGTTATCCACAATGGTTGAACCAGTTGAACCAGTTCACAAGTCCACCAAAATGCATTAATGTTACTATTTTCCCATATGTCCCCCACCATCGCAGCATTTGTCATTTTGCTTAAAAGTTCATTTTGTATTTTTATTTTATTTTTTATATTTCCAATCATATGTGAAGATAACTTTCAATATTCATCTTTGTAAAGTTTTCTCCTTCCCACTCTTCCTTCCCTTCACCTTAGAATAGCACATAATCTAACATTAGTTATACATGTACAACTGTATTATGCATATTTCCATATTAGTCATATTTTGAAAGAAGAATAAGAACAGGGGTAGCTAGGTGGCACAGTGGATAAAGCACTGGCCCTGGAGTCAGGAGTACCTGGGTTCAAATCAGGTCTCAGACACTTGATAATTACCTAGCTGTGTGGCCTTAGGCAAGTCACTTTAGACCATTGCCTTGCAAAAACCTAAAAAAATAGAACAAAAAGGGAAAAAAGCATGAGAAGGAAAAAGCAAAAATAAATTATAAAAGGTGATAATATACTTTGATTTGCATTGATTCCATAGTTTTTCCTCTGGTTGTAGATGATGTTTTTCCATTGGAGGTCTTTTAGAATTGTCTGTGATCACTGTATTCCTGAGAAGACCTAAGTCTATCATTGTTAACCATCAAACAATGTTGCTGCTAAGTTAATTTAAATCTTTCTGTTTTTTCTGAAATCTGCCTGCTCATTGTTTCTAATAGAAAAATAATATTCCATTACCTTCAAATGTCACAATTTTTTCAGTCATTCGCAAGTAGATGGACACCCTGTCAATTTTTAATTCTTTGCTACCACAGAAATAACTGCTAAGAATACTCTTTTATGTGTGTTTGGTTCTTTCTTCATTGTTGTGATCTCTTTCACATATAGACCTAGAAGTGGTATTGCTGGATAAAACGTTATGCCCAGTTTGCCCTTTGGATAAAGTTCCAAATTCCCTTTTCAACCACATTAGCCATTCTGATAGGTGTGAGGTAGTAGATCAGAGTTGTTCTAATTTTAATTTCTCTAATTGATGGTGACTTGGAGCATTTTTTAATATGCCTAGAGATAGCTTTAATTTCTTCACCTGAAAATGTGCTATTCATATCCTTTGACCATTTCTCAGTGGAGGAATGACATATTCTTACAAATTTGACTAAGTTCTCAATATATTTTACAAATGAAGACTTTATCAGAAACATTGACTGTAAAAATTGTTTCTCAGTTTTCTGCTTTCCTTCTAATCTTGATTGTATTGGTTTTGTTTGTGTAAATCAAAATTATCCATTTTGCATTTCATAATGTTTTCTAACTCTTCTTTGGTCATACATTTTCCTTTTCCCCATAGATGTGGCAGATGAACAATTCCTTACTCTCCTCATTGACTCACACTATACCTAAATTATGTACCTGTTTTGACCTTATCATTATATAGTTTATGAGCTGTTAGTATATGTCTAATTTCTGCCATGCTGTTTTTCAGTTTTCCCAGCAATTTTTGTCACATTGATTTCTAATCCTGAATTTGGAGTCTTATATAGTAACTTAAATAAGCTATTTAATATTGTGTCTTTTGAACTATACCTATTCTATTGATCCACCCTTCTATTTCTTAACTAAAAACAAATAGTTTTGATAACTACTGCTTCATAATATAGTTTTAGATCTGTTATGGCTAAGACATCTTTCTTTGCGTTTTTTTCATTAATTCCTTTGAAAATCCTGATCTTTTGTTTTTCCAAATAATTAGATTAATCTGGGTAGAACTGTTATTTCTATTATATTATCTTGACCTATCTGTGAGCAACTGATATTTTTCCAGTTCGTTAGATCTATTTGTGTAAAAAATGTTTTGTGATTATAATCAAATTTCTGGGTTTGTCTTGGCAGGTATTTTATGTTGTCTATAGTTGTTTTGAATGGATTTTCTCCCCTCTATCTCTTTCTGCTGGGCTTTTAATGTATAGAAATGCTGATGATTTGTATAGGCTTGTTTTACATCCTGTAAATATGCTAAAATTGTTAATTGTTTCAAGTGATTATTTTTAGCAAATTCTCTAAGTATTCCATAACATTATTTCCAAGGGATTAGAACTTGGTTTCCTCATTCCCTGTTCTAATTCCTTTAATTTCGTTTTCTTCTCTTATCACTAAAGCTAACATTTCTAGTACAATACTGAATAATAGTTGTGATAATGTCCATCTTTTTTTACCCCTGTTCTAATAGGGAAAACTTCTAGCTTGTCCCCATTGTTGATGCTTGCTGGTGGTACTATTTTTAGTTTTAAGGGAAAAATCCATTTATTCCTACTGTATAGGAATGGGTGTTGTATTTTGTAAAAATCCTTTCCAGGGGCAGCTAGGTGGCACAGTGGATAGAGCACTGTCCCTGGAGTCAGGAGTACCTGAATTCAATCCGGCCTCAGACACTTAATAATAATTATCTAGCTGTGTGGCCTTGAGCAAGCCACTTAACCCCATTGCCTTGCAAAAAACATAAAATAAATAAAATAAAAGCCTTTCCAGTATTTATTGAGATGATAATAATTTTTCTGCTAATTTTGTTTTTAAATTCCTCACACTGAGTCAGCACTGCATTTCTGATATAAATCCAACCTGGTCATATTGTATGGTCTTGGTGATAAATTGTTGTAATATCTTTGCTAATATTTCATTTAATATTTTTGCATCAATATTCAGTAGTGAAATTGGTCTACAATTTTCTTTCTCTGTTTTGAGCTTTCCCGATTTAATATCAGCACCAATTTGTATCATAAAAGAACTTTGGTAGGACTTCTTCTTTGCCCATTTTCCCAAATTGCTTATATAGTTTGGGTATTAATTATTTTTTAAATGTTTGGTAAAACTCACTTATGAATCCATGGGATCCTGGAGAGTTTTTCTTATGGAGTTTGTCAATGACTTCTTCATTTATTTTTCTGAAATTGGATTATTTAAATATTTTATTTCCTCTTCTACTAATCTTGGCAATTTGTATTTTTTGTAAATATTAATTCATTTCAATTAGATTGTTACAGTCATTGGCATATAGTTGGGCAAAATTGTTATTGTTTAAACTTCTTCATTGGTAGTGAATTCACCCTTTTCATTTTTGACTTTGATAATTTGGTTTTCTTCCTTTGCTAATCAAATTACTCAAAGGTTTATCTATTTTGGGGGTTTTTACTTTGATAAAAACCAACTCATTTACTAATTCAGTTATTTTCTAATTTTCAATCTTTTTTCATCTCTTGATTTTCAGAATTTTTAATTTTGCATTTAATTGAGGATTTTTAATTTCTTTTTTCTGGATTTTTTAACTGCATGCCCAATTCATTGATTTTTGTCTCACTATTGTATCTTATTAAAATTTCATTTAGATATATAAAGTTTCCCCTAAGTTTTGGTATTATTGTCATTCTCTTGAATGAAATTATTGATTGTTTCTGTGATTTGTTGTTTGACTTACTCATTCCAAAGGATAAGGATATTTAGTTTTCAATTAATTTTTAATCTATTTTTTCATGGTCCCTTTTTGAACCAAATCCATTGAGAGTAAGATTAAAGTATTTCTCACTTCTTCCTTCTTTCCCTCTACCATAAGTCCTTTTCATTTGATGTGATTTTCCCCCTCTGCAACATAATCCTTTTTTTAACTTCATTTTTTTAATATCATCACATCATAATTAACTTATACCCATACTATTTGTATAAGTATACTTCTTCAATTGTCCTAATAAAAAATTCAATTCTCAACTTGCAAGTATTTCTTCCCATTTAGGGATGTAAACAGTTATTGATTAACATTTTTTCCTATTTTTATGTATATCTGGAGTCTTGTCTTTGAAGATCAAAATTTTTTGTTTAGTTCTGGTCTTTTTAATTAGGAAAGTTTAAAAATATCATATTTGTTGAATGTTGAATTTTTCAGGGTGGTTGATTTTTGGTTATAATCTGAACTCCTTTGAAATCTGGAATATTCTTCCAGGATCGAACATCTTATCATGTTGAAGCTACTAAGTCCTGGGCTACTATGTGATGCTGCAGTGAATAGAACACCAGTCCTGGAGTCAGGAGGACTCAAATCTGATCTTAGACACTTGATACTTGCTAGCTGTGCTACCTTAGGCGAGTCACTTATTAACTCTCTATATAACATTCTAGTTAGTTATATAACTCTATTAACCTCACATTCAATCATCTTAATTCATATTTGACCCATTGGACTCAGATAATGCTGGAGGAGAAAGACTGGTGACTTAGGACAGCACCCCCGCCCACTCAAATTCAATTCACTTGCTTGTTTTGGCATCACCTCCCTGATGTCATAATCTTCTTCAAGACAAATATCATTATGATCATCATCATCATCATCATCAAGTCCTGTGTAACCCTGACTGTGACTCCTTAATATTTGAATTGTTTCTTTCTGACTTCCTATAGTATTTTCTCCTTGACCTGATAATTCTGGAATTTGGTTAAAATATTCCTTTGAGTTTCTATTTTGAGATCTCTCTCAGGAGGTGATTGGTGGATTCTTTCAAGGACTAGTTTACCCTCTTGTTTTAGAATATTAGGAAAGTTTTCCCCTTAATAATTTCCTTAAAGGTATTGCCTAGGTTCCTTTTTTTGATTATGGGTTTCAGGTAGTCGAATATTTCATAAATTTTCTCCCCTGGATTTATATTCCAGTTTGATCATTTTCCCTTTGCAGTATTTATATTTTCTTTGGTTTTTCCAGTCTTGTGCTTTTGTTTATTGTAGTCTTGTTGTATTATAGAAACATTAGCTTCCACTTGCCCAATTCTAATTTTTAAAGATTTTTCTTCAGTTAGCTTTTGCATTTACCTTTCCATTTGATCAATTCTACTTTTAAAGATACTGTATTTTTAGTCAATTTTTGTGCTTCCTTTCCAAATTTTTCATAATTCCCTGTACAATTGTCATTTATTTTTATTTTTCTTTCATAATTCTTATTTGGTTTTTTAAAAAAAAAACTTTTTTTGGGCTCTCCCAAGATAAATTTTTGGACTTAAAGCCAATTCATAATCCTTTTGGAGGATTCACATATTGTCACTGATTTCCTGTTCTAGGATGGCATTTTGACCTTCCCATCACCATAGTAGCTTGGTCTGTTTGGGGCTCTTTTTGTTTGTTTTTTGATCATTTTAAAAAGTTGACCTTGGATCTTGGGGCACAGGGGGCACACTGGCAGCTTGCTCTCCACATTAGGGTAACACAAATTAGTTATACCTATTGTAATGATATTCTGGGGCTAATAGTATGCCTTCTGTGTTGGGGCCGGGGCCCTCACTGTTGACCTTCTGTACACTTGTCCTGTTGAGGCCCCTGGGGACTTCCCCATTCCCTACCTGGGTTGTTCTCTCCTTTTATTCAAGTGAGGCAGACTTTTTTTGAAGTTCCTTCAAAATAGTTAGAGCTGAAAAATTGTTTCACTCTGTCTTTTTGTCGGTTTTGTTGCTCCAGAGTTTGTTTATATACTTCTTTTAAAGTTTTTTCAGGGGGAACCTAGGAAAAGCAGGAATCATTGTAGTTTCTGTCCACCATCTTGGCTCTGCCCTGGAAGTCTCAAAGCTCATCTTTTTTTTTAAAGGACTAGTCCCACAATGAAACTATAGCAACTATAAATTATGGAACACTATGACCTCATGATAAAAAAGCAGCAGATGAAATATAGAGACAAAGATAAATGAATGTGAATACATAAGGCCAACAGCAAAATGAATACATAAAATAATTCATCATGAAGCCATCAAAGAGTTATATAATAAAAAGAGAGGGTGAATGAGAGAGTGAGAGTATAAAGTGAAGTATAAAAGAATCAAAGGAAGACCATCAGCATGTCAAGAAGATCTTTTATGGAAAAAACCTGAAAAAGAATCAAAGAAGTTGAGATTCTACATGTTAAAGAAACACCCATATCACAGATGTCACAAATCAATTAAAGGTTTCTTTGAATTAAATTTCTATGAGGTGTCTACTTTTCACATATTTGAATATTCAATTTCATGATTAATGAAATTATCTTTAAAGAGAATTTTTAGTGTTTATAATCAATGCAAGCATTAGAAATTGAGGATTAGATTAAGTGAATATTAGAGTGGGGAGCATATTTGGTAATCATCTAGTCCCTCAGCTATTGATGAGAGTGAAAAACTGGAGATATGGAGCATTTTCCCAAAGATTAAAAGACTAATGATTGAGTGGAAAGGGAAGATAGGTGGCACAGTAGATAGAAAGTCAGACCTGGAATCAGGAAAACTCATCTTCCTGAGTTCAATTCTGATCTCAGAGACGCACTAGTATGTGTCCTTGGATAAGTCTGAGCTGGAGAAGGAAGCAACAAACCATTTTACTATCTTGGAAAAGAAAACTTCAAATGAACTATGCCCAAATGCTATAAAATTGTGCATAACTGATCTAGCATTACTAAAAGTCTGCCTTCCAAAGAGATCATAAAAAAGGGAAAAGGACCCACATGTGCAAAAACATTTATGGCACTTCTTTTTATAGTGACAAAGAATTGGAAATTGAGGGGATGCCCATCAATTGCAGCCTAGTTAAACAGGTTGTGATAATGAATGTAATGGAATAATGTTATTCCATAAGAAATAATTAACAGACTGATTTAAAAAGCCTGGAAAGGCTTGCATGAACAAATACTGTATAAAATGAGTAGAATCAGGAGAACATAATACATAATAGCAGCAACATTGTGCAATGATCAACTATAATTGATTTACCTATTCTGTGCAATACAATGAACAAAGACAATTCTATAGACTTGTGATGGAAAATGACATTCACATCCAGAAGAAACAACTATGGTGTCAGAATGTTGATAGAATCCTTTTATGACGAGGTGCTGATACCCAAACCAGGAAGAACCAAAACAAAGAAAATTATGGACCAATCTCCCTAATGAATATTGATGCAAAAAATCTTATATTAAATTTTAGCAATGAGGTTACACCAAGTTATTACTAGGATAAATACACCATTATCAGATAGGATTTATACTAGGTAGGCAAGGATGGTTCAATATTAGGAAAACACTCAACATAATTGAACATATCAATAGCAAAACCAACAGAAATCATATGATTATCTCAATAGTTGCTGTAAAAGCTTTGTTAAATACAACATCCATTCCTATTAAAAATACTGGAAAGTGTAGTAATAAATGGAGTTTTCCTTAAATAATAAATAATATCTATCTAAAACCATCAACAAATATTATATGTAATGGGAATAAACTTAAAATTGAGGATGAAACCAGGATGCCCATTATGACCATTACTATTCAATAAAGTATTAGAAATTCTAGCTGTAGCAATGAGAAGAAAAATAAATTGAGAGAATCAGAATTGGCAATGAGGAATCAAAGCTTTCACTCTTTGCAGATGATATGATGATACACTTAGAGAACCTGAGAAATTCATGTAAAAAAACTCCTTGAAACAATTAACAAATTCAGCAAAATAGCAGGATATAAAATAAACATAAATCATCAGCATTTCTATATATGTACAACAAAGACCAAGAGCAAGAGATAGAGAAATTCCATTTAAAGGAACTATAGACAATATTAAATACTTGGGAATCTATCTCCCAAGACAAACCCAGAAATTATATGAGCACAATTATAAAGCACTTCTCTCCCAAATAAAGTCGGATCTAAATAATTTGAAAAATGTCAAATGCTTATGGTTGGGTCAAGGTAATAAAATAAAAAATGACAATTCTACCCAAATTAAATTACTTATTCAGTGCCATACCAATCGAACTAGCAAATAACCATTTTTATAAAGCTATAAAAAGTAGTAACAAGATTCATCTGGAGCAACAAAAGGGCAAGAATAGCAAGGGAATTGATGAAAAAAATATAAAGGAAGATGGCCTAACTCTACCAGATCTAAAATTATACTATAAAGCAGCAGTCATCAAAACTGTCTAGTACTGGTTAAGAAATAAAGTAATGGATCAGTGGATTAGGATAAATTCAAAAGAAACTGCAGTAAATGACTACAACAATCTATTATTTAACAAATTCAAAGGCATCAGCATCTGGGATAAAAAGTCACTATTTGACAAAATGGGAAAACTGGAAAACAGTATGGCAAAAACTAGTCATAGATGTACATCTCAGACCTTGTATCAAAATAAGTTCAAAAATGGATACAGGATACAGAATTTATAAAGTGACACCATGGATAAATTACTAGACCAAGAAATACTCTATCAAACACATAGAAAAGGATATATTTATGACCAAACAAGAATTATAGTATATTATAAATTCCAAAATGAATGATTTTGACTATATTAAATTAAAAATGTTTTGCATAAATAAAATCAATGCTGCCAAAATTAGAAAGAAAGCAGAATGCTGGAAACAATCTTCAAAAGTAGGAGTTCTGATAAAGGTCTCACTTCTAAAATATATAGATTATTATATCAGATTTATAAGGTTATAAGTCTTTCCCCAATTAATAAATGACCAAAGAACATAAACAGTTTTCAAATGAAGAAATTAAAGCTGTATATAATCATATGAAAAAAATTCTCCAAATCATTATTGATTAGAGAAATGCAAAGTAAGACAACTATACGGTGTCACCTCACAACTAACAGATTTGCCAAGATGAGAAAAAGGGAAAATGATCAATGTTAAAGAGGTTGTGGGAGGATTGGGACATTGATGCATTGATGATGGAGTTGTGAATGGATCCAACCTTTCTGTATAGCAATATGGAACTATGCCCAAAGAGCAATAAAACTGTTCATTCCCTTTGACCCAGAAATTCCAATTCCAGGTCTATATCCAAAATAAATCATAAAAAATAAGAAAAGACCTACATGTTCCAAAATATTCATAGCAGCTCTTTTTGTAGTGGCAAAGAATATAGCAACACTTTTTATAGGAGAAAACTGGAATTAAAATGAATGTCCATTAATTGGGAAAAACAAACACACTGGCATATGAATTCAATGGAATATTATTCTACAGTAAAAAATGACAAATATATGAAATTCTAAAACATGGAAATTTTTGTATGAATTAGTAAAATAAATGGAACAAGGATAATACATACAATGATTTCAATAATGGAAAGGAAATGATCTCTAAAATTAATGGAAATGAAAAGATCTCTGAAAATAAAGCTAAAATATCTATGTAACTAAAAAAGGATTATTGACCTTCAAAGATAGATAATGAAATCTGCTTTTCCTCTCTAAATAGAGAAATAGGGAACTATAAAGACTGAGCACTTCATATATTTTCATATATGTGACATATCTATTATTTGTTTACAACTGATTTTCTTTCTTACAAGGAAAGATTTGGTTCAAATGTTAGCACCGTGGATAAAAGTTTTAGATTTGGAGTTAAGAAGATGGAAGATTAAATCTTATTTCATACACTTAAGAGCTATGTGGCCCTGTGAAAATAACAATCCTTTCAGTTTCCTCATTTGTAAAATGGGTTAATAACATCACTTACCTGACAGGGTTATTGTAAACAGCAACTGGTATAAAGTGTTCTGTAAACAAAGTTTATTGTAATTTTTAATCGTTATAATTATGATGTAAAAATGACCCCCAAAAAGGATTTAATAAAACTTTTTAAAGTTTAGGGGGCAGAGTCAAGTTTCAGGAGGGGAGGCTGGAAATCCCAAAATTTCTCCCTAAGACCACTCCAAATGCCTTTAAATCCTGACTCTAACAAAATTTTATAGTGGTGGAATCCACAGAAAGACTGAGTGAAACAATTTCCTGACCCAAGACAACCTGGAAGATCCACAGGAAGGGTTTCTTCCACTGGGGGTTTGAAAGGGTTGTGCAGATCACTAGAGTCAACCAGGAACAATTTATGGGGTTCCTGGGTCCCTGGGAACACTTGGGCTCATGGCAGTGAAGGCACTTTCCGGAACTCTCAGCCCAGAGATTGCCAAGGACAACTTGGAAGGATATCTGGAAAACACTGCTGCACCAGAGTGAACCTGAAGTCCTGGCCACCACAGATCTCAGAGCAGCACTGGACCTGAGAACAAGAAGAGTCACCTTGCAGCTGCTTCCAGTGAGCTCAGACTATGAATGTTAAGAGGATCAGGAAACACTGCAGCGATCTCTCTGCTGTCCCTGGGGCAGGATTCTACTGCTTTGCCCACACTCAGATCCAGGTTGCAGTCTGGGCCCTCATACTTCCATAAGGGAGCAGGGACCCTCCTCACAGTTCCAGGGAAGAGAGAAGGGCCTGTGGTCATCCATAGATCAGAGCACAGGCCAGGACAGCAGTCAGAGCATCTCATAAGACCTTGAAGAAATTCAGGTTCCTGGGGGAGTGTCTCTGAACACAGTTGCAAAAACCCTCAAAAGTTTGAGAAAGTGAAACCTATATCCTGGAAGCAGAGTCTCACCTTGACTAAGAGTTAAAAATTATGCACATAGACTGGGGAATTACTTTGGTCTGAAGAACGATCAAAATACACTCTCAGAAGATGACAAAATCAAAGTTTCTGAATCTAAAGCCTCCTAGAAAAATATGAATTGGCCTCAGGCTGTAGAAAAGCTCAAAAAATATTCTGAAAATCAAGTAAGGGAGATAGAGGAAAAATTGGAAGAGAAATGAAAGTGATGTGGGAAAGCCATGAAAACCAAGTCAGCAACTTGGCGAAGGAGATTTAAAAAATACTGAAAAAATAGCTTCTTAAAACCAGTTTAGATCAATTTGTAAAAAGCAGTCCAGAAGATCAATAAAGAGAAGAATATCTTAAAAAACAGAATTTAACAGATGGAAAGAAGATATAAAAGCTCTTTGAAGAAGATAATTTCTTCAAATGTGGAATGGGGCTAAGGGAAGCTGATGACTTTGTGAGAAATAGAGCAACAATAAAACAAAACCAAAAGAATGGAAAAACCTAGAAGAAAATTTGAAATATTTCACTGGAAAAACAGTTGACCTAGAAAACATGTCCAGGAGAAATAACTTAATAATTATTGGACTACCTGAAAGTCATGACCAATAAAAAAGCCTAAATTTCATTTTTCAAAGAAATTCTCCAGGAAAATTGATTGATGTCCCAGAAGCAGAGGATAAAATAAAAATTGAAGGAATCCACCAATCACCTCTTGAAAGAGATTCCAAAATAAAAATTCCCAGGAAAATTATAGTCAAATCTCAGAACTCCCATATCAAAGAGAAAAATATTACAAGTAGTCAAAAAAGAAACAAATCAAATATAGTGAAGCTACAGTCAGGATAATCCAGGATTTAGCAGCATGTATATTAAGGGCTCATAAGACTTGGAATATGACATTTCAGTAGGCAAAAGTGCTTGGATTACAACCAAGAATCAACTACTCAGTAAAACTAAACATGCTTTCAAGGGAAAATACGGATATTCAATGAAATAAGGGACTTTCAGACTTTCCTATTTAAACAACCAGAGCTGAACAAAAAGCTTTATCTTCAAGTACAGGATTCAGGTGAAGCATAGAGAAGGTGAATGGGAAGGGTAAATTATGAGGGATTTAATGATGTTGACCTGCGTATATTCTTGCATGGGAAGAAGATACTGAGTTGAGTTATTTCATATGAACCTTCCCACTTATTAGAGCAGTTAGAAGGAGCATATATAGACATGGCACAGAATGGAGCTGAATATGAAGGTATAATGTATTATAAAGATGGAGTTAATGGGTGAAAAAAGAATGTACAGAGAGAAAGGGAAAGGTAAGGAAGGTATTGTGGGCTACGATATTTCACATAAAGTAAACAAAAAGAAGCTTTTTGCAATGGAGTGGAAGGGGGGAAGGTGAGGGGAAGTAGCTCAGAAAGAAAATAACATACACACTCAATAGGGTATAAAAATCTATCTTACCCCAGAGGGGGAAAAGGAGAGGAAAGGGATGGGAGAAATGGAACAAGGGAGGGAGTAGTGAGATGATAGAAGAGAGGGAAGATGGTAAGAGGGGGCGTAGTTGGAAAAAAAACACACTTTTGAGGAGGGAATGAATGAAAGGAAAGAGAGAGAGAGAGAATTTAATAAATGGGAGTGGGGAGGAATAGCATGGAAGGAAATTCAGCTAGCAATAGCTACTGTGGGAAAAAATATTGAAGCAACTTCCTTGATGGGCTTATGATAAAGAATGTGATCCATCCCAAAGGCAGAGAGCTGTGGTTATCTGAATACAGACTGAAGCATTTTTTTCCTCTTACTTTATTTTTCTTGAAGTTTCTGTTTTTGTAGAGGGAGGGGTATTTTGTTTAATTCTACAGCAAACTATTTTAGTGATGTGAAAAAATGAATAAATTATAAAAATGTTTTTTAAAGATTAATTTAAAGACTACTGAGTATTTAAATACTTGAAATTTTTTGACTCTAAAATGAACATAAGATTGACTTCTACCAGACTATTCAAGGATTTTTTAAAAAAATCTATGTTGACTTGGAATGGACATTATAAGAAGATTAGAATGATTGGGTTATAACATGGACTTTAAGACTTGCAAAGCACCTCACATATAATGTCTTTTTTAGTCCTCATGGCAACACTGGGAAGAAAATACTATTATTATCCTAGTTTTAGAGATAAGAAACTGAATCAGATAAATGTTAAGTGATTTACCTAGGACACTATCCTGAGTTGTAGTTCTATAATTTGCTATTTAATTAAATAAATATTAGTACAACATCTACTCTGTGCAAAGTGCTATGGGAATGACAAAGATTAATGAGCACTCTCCTGGATCATGGAGTTTACAATCTGCAGTGTTATTGTTGTTTGTCCTTCATCTCATGAATAGAGAATCAATGAATCAGGAATGTGATTGTTTTGACTTACAAGTGAAATGGATTTAAGTGAGACAAAACTGTGCAAAGTCAGAATCCAGTAGCAAGACATAAATCAAAGCTATTGTCAATGACCCAGGCTGCAGTGGGACACCTGGACCTTTTTAAAGTAACATCTTTCCTAGGTCTCTTTTTGTCTGAGGCAATTCCTATTCAATAGTTAATAGTTAAGAAAAAACTGAGACAAACAATGGTCTAAGTTTGCTTCATAAAAGAATCAATCTGGGGCAGCTAAGTGGCACAGTGAGTAGAGCACTGGCCCTGAAGTCAGGAGGACCTGAGTTCAAATGCAGACTCAGATACTTATTAATTACCTAGCTATGTGACCTTGGGCAATTCACTTAACCCCATTGTCTTGTAAAAAAATCAAAACAAACTAAAAAAATGAATCAATCTGGGAGAAGACTCTCAGTGTTTCTGAGCAGAGCAGAAACAAGTGCTATTTATACTCATTCTAAACCGTCAAAATCCAAAGCTGCAAAAGTATAGGGATGAGACACATTCAATAATTCAACATACATGCAAAATGTACTAGGGCAAGGAGTTGGAAAACTATGCAACCACTTCTTTTTGTATGGTCCAGGAGCTGATTTTTTTTTATATTTATAAAGTAAAAGCAAAACAAGACAAAGCAAAATCTCTTCATTTACAAACTTAAGAACCATTCTTAACTTCTGAACCATACAAAAATAGGCAGCTGGTGTATTTTGGGGATCATATTTTGGGCAAATAGATAAAAATGGCATAATTCATGCCCTTAAGGATCTAGCATCCTACTAGAACTAGAATACAAGCATATTCTGAAACAGAAGACTTCAAGTAAGGAAAATATGTGTTCAATTTCTGCCTTTAGCATAAAAAGTCATTTAACCTCTTTATCTTATCAGGTCATTGTCTGAGGCTAATATTAATAGAAGAGGTGATAATGCATATAGATTGGTTGAGGAAGTTTCCACACCATGAAATTCCTCTGTGGAGATCCCTGGTTTTTCCTCTTCGCCAGTGCCAAAGACAAACGCAAAGAAAAAGCTGTTACTTCAGAGAATGTTAAGATATAGTGCTCACATCTATTTGGAAGAATCAAAAAAACTTGGTGAAGAAGCTGGTATATGGGCCACCTAGATCTTAAATGCTGAGTACGTTTTCATAGGCATCACCACCAGTTTTACAGGAAGTCAACAAAGAGACTCAGAATTCTCCTGCTAAGCATTCTTGGTAACACTTTTATAGCTTAGATCCTAATTGAGGGCCTTCCTTCATTTACCAAAGGTAAAATGTGCTATGTGCAAATTTAGGGAATTGCTAAATTATATCCTAAAATTAGAGAGCATCCTGTATGAAAAATGACTGAAAATCAAATGAACTTAAACCCCAGTCTCATTATTTAATGCACAAATTCCTTATATGTTCTCTTCCTCCATACAGTAGCTGACATTTTTAGGGAATACTACATAAAAACTAATGATGATGATCTATTAAAAACAGACATGCTATTAAAAGATCAGTTGAATGGAGAAGATGACTTGATTGTAATACAGCAATTAATCTCTATGGTATGAAAGGCCAGTTAGTGACAGAAGGAAAACCTTTTTTTCCAGAAACTTCTGCCTAGAATATGACAATGTTATAAACTGACAGTTTTAGGTCAAACTACAGACAATCTCCTTACATAAAATATGAACTATTCATATACATAAAGAGTCAGAAGAAATATCTTTTTCCCAAAGGCCCAAATCACTTTCAAAACACACTAAACTAACACATACTAGTCATAATTTTGCCAGGACTTGTCATGGAAGAGGTGTTGACTTGACTCTGTAGAGTTTCTATAACTTGATTTCTCTATATCTAACAAATCACAAATCTTTTCTGCTCTTTCTCAATGCCAACCACATATATGCACACAAAACACAACACAGTATAACACACAAAGATGAAAAAAGAATGTATGGAAGTTCTGGAGAAGAATTCATACTCAGTTGGTAGAAGCAAGAAAAGTTATTTAAGGTGGTATATAATGTGGACCTTAAATGATGACAGCTCAGTTAGCATAACAGCAAGTCAACAGAGCACACATATGTAAAATGTTCTTGGTAGATGGAGAATACCATTTGAATGCAGAGTAAAAACTGTGAAGTTTAAATAAAGACCAAAGTCTATTACCTTCAATATACTACATATATATGTATATATTTTATTGAACTCAGGTTTTATTCTTCATAAAATTCATGCAACTCCTCATCACTATCAGAAGTCCCATCCACTGGCTCAACCTTATCTGTGTTTGATGACAAATCACTGTCTTAGGAGAGAGGCTCTGACTGCTCTCCTGCCTGGGCTCTGGTCTGTGGTTGACCACAAACTCTCCCTTGGCAAGTCTGGTGCATGGACACATGCTTAGTCCATTCTGTTTCATGAACCTAAAGCACCAATTGTGTCCTTCTTTGAAATCAGTCACTTCTTTTTCTTTTTTTTAGAAAGATTTTATTTATTTTGTTTTATAATTTTCCCCCTAATCTTGCTTCCCTCCCCCCACTCCCAGAGGAGGCAGTTTGTTAGCCTTTACATTGTTTCCATGGCATATATTGAACTAAGTTGGATGTGATGAGAGAGAAATCATATTCTTTTTTTTAAATTAATTTTTATTAAAAATATTATTTGAGTTTTACAATTTTCCCCCCAATCTTACTTCCCTCCCCCCCACCCCACCCCCCACGGAAAGCAATCTGTCAGTCTTTACTTTGTTTCCGTGTTGTACCTTGATCCAAATTGTGTGTGATGAGAGAGAAATCATATCCTTAGATATCAGACAATAATATATCTGTGTTTTTCTAAATTGCATGGAATAGTCCTTGTACTTTGTTCAAACTCCACAGCTCCTTATCTGGATACAAATGGCACTCTCCTTTGCAGACAGCCCAAAATTGTTCCCGGTTGTTGCACTGATGGAATGAGTGAGTCCTTCAAGGTTGAACATCACTCCCATGTTGCTGTTATGGTATACAATGTTTTTCTGGTTCTGCTCATCTAATTCAGCATCATTTCATGCAAATCCCTCCAGGCTTCCCTGAAATACCGTCCCTCCTGGTTTCTAATAGAACAATAGTGTTCCATGATATACATGCTAAGCCATTCCCCAATTGAAGGACATTTACTTGGAGAAATCATATTCTTAAGGAAGAAAAAATAAAGTATAAGATATAGCAAAATTACATAATAACCTTCAATATGTTTTTTAAAAGTGTTGTATGTACTACATAATTTTAATATCAGTAATTGTATTTTCTCCTCAAGGATATAATTTCTCTCTCAACACATTCAATTTTGATCATATAGCATGGAAACAATGAAAAGATTATCAGATTGCCTTCTGTGGTGGGGTGGAAGGAGGGAAGGGAGGGTGGGAGAAAAATTGTAAAATTCAAAACCTTGCAAAAAATGATAAATAGAAACTACTCTTGTATAACATTGGAAAACAAATGAAATATTAATAACAAATGTTCTTGGTAATACCTTTATATTTGTGTCCTAATTGTAGGTTTTCCTTACCAAAGATGCAATGTGATATGGGTAAATTTAGGGAGCTGCTAGATTACATTCCAAAATGAATAGGGAGAGTAGATATTTTGAGGGACAAATTGTCTTTTGTTATTTAAGATAAAACTGCTGGGGTCAATGACTCAGCATTATTTTTTTGTATGACGATGCAAAGGACTGCCTTTTACAGATATTGATTTCAGAAATTGCTGTGGTCCAGGATTACCTACCCCATCAATGGAGTCAAACTCCTGAAATAAATACTTTCCAATCTTTTTTACCACCAAATCATCTCTGTGTTAGAAGACTAAAAATATTTTTGTCCTTCTAGTTTAGAGTCCTGAATATGATTTTCCATAGAAACAGCATTAAAATAATGGCTATTCATAGTTGAAATAGTCATATTAATGCATTATGGATTAAACAGGAATAGGCCAGGTACCTATAAGCACAAGTCATAATAGTTTCTATGGGCAATGCTTCTAAATTCAATCTAATTAGCTTACAGAACTATTTCCAGCAAGAGTAAATAGGGGAATGTACCACATGTAAAACTCCATTTACATTTTTATTTTTGATTTTTAAGTAATTGGTCTTCAGAGGATTTGTTATTACTATCAAATGAGACAACATAAAATATTTTGAAAGCTTTAAAATACTACATTATAGTATTATGATAATTATAGGTATGTTGTTGTTGTTATGTGTTGTATACTAGACATAGATTTTGATTCAGAAGATATAGGTTAAAGTTCAAAATGTGTTCCTTACTACCTGGGTAACTTTATACTATTCAATTAATGCCCATCCAACAATTTTAAAAATTAAAATAAATCAAAAGATTTAGCTCTACATGAAAGCAAAGACCTTAAACATAATATGTCCTTAAACATGTATTCAGACTCTTTATAACATGGTGGGACCTGATTCTTTGGGTAGTGTTTTTAGGGGAAAAAAAAGTGAGAGGTGTCATCTTTATGCCAATATGAGACTTTGAAATAGGATTTTAATGGTGGTGTTTTTAGCATAATTTTTAAAAATTTTAAATCCTACACTGCAATTTGTGTTTTTGTTTATTTAAAGGTAGGTGATTGTGAATGCTACTATACATCCTTGTATCCAAATGGAAACGTTCATTCAACAATATCCCTCAATTTCTAGGAGCTCCTTCACTAACTGACTTTTAAGTAGAGACAGAGATTGGCCTTGGGATTGGTATGGGCATCTTCCAGATGAAGAAACCTTTACAAGTGCAAGAAAATACATTCTTTGGAACATATTACCTTGAAAGCTACCTAAAACCCTGAGACACTGATTTGTGCAGGATCAAACAGTTTGAATTGGAGGTACAATTTTAAATCAAGTCTTTCTGACTCCAGGGCCAGTTTACTATCCATTAGCTGACACTGCCTCCTTTATATTTAACCTTGAATTTAACTATTTTGGAAATATTTTGTATTTCGTTGAATTTATTTATCTGTACATATTCATATATTTATCTGTTGTTTCCTTCAGTAAATTTAAACTACAGGAAAATAGGGACTATTGTGTTTTTAATCTGTATTTTAGCAACCATAGAAGTTGTACATAGAAGGTGGTGCCTGATGATTAAAGATTGACTGAACAATCCAAATTAAACAATTGTCTCTTTCTTCAATCATTAAGCACTGCATAGGTACAACAATTAATTATGATGCTTCTCATTGAAAAACATAACACACTTTATGATGTGGCACCAAGAACTGTATCTGTGCAGTCAGAGATGGTACAACAGTGACACACTTCCCATTAGCTCTGTCTAGGCTAGAAGAGCTAACAGCTGTCCCAAGGTTCCATTGCTGGAGGCTATTCTATTTACAATTTGCTGTGAGGAATTAAAAAAAGAGAGAGAGAGAAAAAAAGTGCCAGACAAGATAAATGATACTTATTTTGAAACCAAATCCCATAAATTAGGCTATATTAAATACACTTGTGAAAGCAAGCTGGTGTCATCTGCTAATGATTGTTTAGCGGCTGTGTAACTCCAACTAGGATACCAAATCCTATTGCAAATTACTGCCAGCAACATTTTTCAGAACTGCTTACATTTTCGAGGAAGTCAATGATTCCCCACCCCATATCATTTACAGAAACAATTGTCAATTTTTTTGTGTATATCCTTTAAAGGCCTCTTCTCAAATATTCTTGAAATTTCCCATGAGGTCAAACATTTCCAATAAACTAAAAAAATCCAGACATACATGTATGCCTACACACACACACACACACACACACATACACACAAACACACATATATATATTTGTATACATATATATTCATATATTTATATATTTTAGATATGTATATATATATATATATATATACATATATATATATATATATATATATATATATATATACACACATCTCCCTGGATCTATCTCTGTCACATAGAATAACAAAATCTTGAAAGTGGGGAGGTATCCTTTTAAAAAGTCTAGGCTGTGGGAAAAGTCATCTTATTTAAATGAAATACCCTGCAGATTAATGTTGTTCCCCAAAATCTTTCATTCAGATATGTACAGTCATCTTGGAATTTCACAGAAATACTCTCTTTTGTTTGTTTGCTTGTTTGAGAAAGATTGAATTAGAACTATGCATTTGTTTTAGAACTATACATGTTTGAATTAGAACTATACACTAAGCTGTATTCAAATAAATTTGACAATCTGGGTGAAATGAATGAATATTTATAAATATAGATAAATTGCCCAGATTAATAGATGAATACATAAAATAATAACATCATTGTAGAAAAAGAAATCGAAGAAGTCATCAATGAACCCATTAAGAACAAAATCACCTCAGCCAGATGGATTCATAATTTAATTCCACCAAACATTTAAGAAGCAATTAATTCCAATTCTATATAAATTATTTGAAAAAAATTTGATGAAAAAGCAGCCCTGCCAAATTCCTTTTATAACATGATTATGGTGCTGATATCTAAACCAGGAAGAGCCAAAACAAAGGATAGACCAATTTTTCTAATAAATATTGATGCAAAAATTTTAAATAAAATATTAGCAAAGAGCAAGTTATCACTAGGATACCATGCTATAATCAGGTGTGAATTATACCAGGAATGCAAAGTTGGTCCAATATTAAGAATGATTGATAACAAAACTACAAGCATTCATATGATTATCTCAATAGATGCTGAAAAATCTTTTGACAAATATGCACCCAATTCTATCAAGAACTCCAGAGAATATAGGAATAAATGGAGGTGTCCTTAAATTGGTAAGCTGTATCAATCTAAAACCATTAGCAAGTATTATATGTAATGGAGATAAGCTAGAAGCATTCCCAATAAGATCAGGGGTGAAACAAGGTTGCCCTTTATCACCACTTTTATTCAGCACTGAAAGAATGAGAATAGGCCATGAGAAAACAAAACTCTCATTCTTGGCAGATGATATGATAGTACACTTGAAGAATCTTAGAAAAACTTGTTGAAACAATTAACAGCTTTAGCAAAGTGGCAGGATATATAGCAAACTCACATAAATCACGAGAATTTCTACATATTACTAACATAGTTCAACAGCGAGAGATAAAAAAGAGAAATTCCATTTAAAGTAATTTTAAACAATATAAAATACATGGGAGTTTACCTGCCAAGACAAATACAAAAACTATATGAACACAGTTACAAAATACTCCTCACACACAAAAAGAAAAGTCAGATCTAAACAATGGGAAAAATGTCAATTTTAGCTAATGTAAATTGCTTTTTCAGTGCCATACCAATAAAACTATCAAATAATTAATTTACAGAGCTAGAAAAAATTGTAACAAAATTCATTTGAAAGAACAAAAAATTGAGAATATCAAGGAAATTGAGGAAAAATGGAAAGGAAAGTGGCCTAGCTGTACCAGATCTAAAGCTATATTATAAAGTGACAGTTATCGAAACTGTTCGGCATTGACTAAAGAAATCAAGGGGAATAGATCAATGAAATAGCCTGGAATAGAATGAATCACAAATTATTTTATGTTTGGATGAGATTTAAGTATTATAACAAATCTAAATAATTAGGGAATACAAAAGAAACAGTAATAAATAGAATAGCAATCTACTTGATTAAATCCAAAGACTTCAACTCCTGGGATAAGAACTCATTATTTGACAAAAACTGCTGGGAAAACTGGAAAAATAGTATGACAGAAATTAGGCACAGACCCATATTCACACCCTATACTAAGATAATAATAATAAAATGAGTACAGGATTAATACAGAAGGAATGATAACATAAGCCAAGTGGGAAAGCAAGTTTATTTCTTTGATTTATGAATAGGAAAGGAATTTGTGAAGAAACAAGAGATAGAGAATAGACAGATAATTTTGGTTACATTAAATTTAAAAGGTTTTGAACAAATAACAAATAAAAATTTGAACAAATAACACAAATTCAATCAAAATTAAAAGGAATGCAGAAATCTGGGAAACAATTATCACAACTAGTGATTCATATCCGAAATGAATGACTCATACCTAAAATATATAGCAAACTGAGTAAAATTTATAAGAATACAAGTCATTTTCCAGTTTATTAATGGTCAAAGGTTTGGAACAGTCAATTTTCAACCGAAGAAATTAAAACTCTATAGTCATATGAAAAATGATGCTCCAAATCATTGTTGATTAAAGAAATATAAATTAAAGCAACTCTGAGGTAGTATCTCAATCCTCTCAGATTGACTAAAATTACCAAAAAAGGAAAATCATCAATGTTGGAGGGATGTGGGAAAACTGTAATACTAATATACTGTTTGTGGAGTTCCAACCATTCTGGAAAGCAATTCTGAACTATGCCCATGGGGCAATAAAACTGTGCATACCCTTTAATTCAACAATACCATTACTAGGTCAGTAACCCAAAGTGATCATATTCAGCTGATTCTGTTGGACAGCATATGCAAGTTCAATATTTGGACATATTAGATAAATTCCCTGAGGAATTGATTCATTGGAGCTTTTTTTTAGATTTTTATGTTTTTGGATTTTTGCAAGGCTTGCCCAAGGCCACATGCTAGGTCATTATTAAGTGTCTGAGGCTGGATTTGAACTCAGGTACTCCTGACTCCAGGGCCAGTGCTCTATCCACTGTACCACCTAGCTGCCCCATTGAAGCTTTTTTTTTTTAAAAAAAGAAGAGTTTTCTTCTGACTTGATATCTTACTTCAATTTACCCTTGTGTTAAGTAGTACCCTCTGTCTCTAGTCCCTATGACTGGGATTAGGAAATGGGATGTGCTCTTTCTTCTGACACTGTTGCCATGCTGATGGATAATAGACTCAACAAACTGGGCTTTTGTCTAGGCCCTTAGCAGCTTTTTCTGTTTGTGTTTTCCATTGGATATTTCTTGAGGAAATATGATACCCTTAAGGGAAAAAAGACTTGTAGTTGAACTTGTGAATTCAAGAGATCCAGAAGTCCTGGTTCAGTGAGTGGAACCGACTGGAGTCTAAGTAAACAACAAATCAGGAAACCAGCAACAGGGAGAATTTAAGCCCCTAATCTTGCTGCCTGGAAGATGAGAACTTTGAGATAAGTAGAACAGAGTCAATATGTAATGTACCACAAATTATTTTATGTTGGATGAGGCTTGTGAATTAGCATCCTTCAATATTATATCAAATCTAAATTATGTTCCTAAATTCTACATTAATTTGTTTGCTAATGTACCCTATGAATCTTATGTGTTCATTAGCATTCCTTTTGTGAAGGTAATAAATATTTGTTACATTCTTGATTAACAATGTATACTGAATACCTTTCTATTACCCTTTTGCAGAGACCTGGACCTAAGCCAAAACTTCAACTTTAAATTATTAGTCTCTGGGGCACTTCAGTGGGACTTTTAATTGTTAGGGACTGTTATGTGTGGAAATACTGTAAATTATTATCACCTGGTGCCTTTGAGCATTAGAACCTTGTTTTACTAAGTACCATGGGAGTGGGAGTGAATTAGGGTCTGGGAAGGATATTTAAGCACTTGTATTCTGGTGAATAAACAAAGCACTTATTCTGGTGAATAAACTAAGCACTTGGAGATCTTTTTTTTTTTATTTTAGGTTTTTTTGCAAATCAAATGGGGTAAGTGTCTGAGGCTGGATTTGAACTCAGGTACTCCTGACTCCAGGGCTGGTGCTCTATCCACTGCCCACTTAGCCACCCACACTTGGAGATCTTGATGGAATACTTGTCTCCTGTGTCATCCTTGTCTCCGGCCCCTCCAACGCTCGCCTGAGGAAGATTGAGAGAGTCCAGAAATGGGATTCAGCATATTGGTGCCTGAACAGGAATAATAAAGGCAGAGTTATCTAAGTAAAGTCTGGTATAAGGACATAGCAGATACAAGCAAGAGAACCAGGCAACATCCCAGAGCAGAGGACTTCAGAAAAGGTAACAAGTTTACAATGGGGCTGATGTTAAGGAAATTGGAACAAGGAGGTGTGGAGGAAAGCAAAAGTAAAGTGAAAGTGCATTTGCCTCCATTGCCTGAGGTAGAAGAAATAAAAAAAGTATTGTCAAGAAAAGCCTAGGATCAGCCCTACAGCACCTACGGAAGAGATTTCAGCAGTACAAAAGACTATCGAAAAGCAAAAGATCAGGGAGACAGTTTGATGGATCTAGGAGCTGAGTTTCAGTCATATCCTGTTATTGAGGAGCCAGATCCTTTTAATCCAGGAAACCTTAGGAGAAGACATATGCCACTAGATATAAAAGCAGTCAGAGATTTAAAGAAGGCAGTGGGGGGAATACAGGGCAAGATCACCTTTTGTCCAGGTACAATTGGATACTCTTGCATATTTCATATTAACATCTAATGATTGAAAGCAGATAGTTAAAGCATGCTTGTTACCTGGACAATCTGTTTTTTGGATGACGGAGTGTATAGAACAATGTAGACAGATGACTTTGAGGCATGCACAAGGTCCAAATGCCACCACATATATGAAAAATTAAGTGGCACAGGTCAATTTTTCAACAATGCAGACCAACTATATTATGGGTCAGAGACATGAAAGAATTGCTACCTGTGGAAAGAATGCCTGGGGACATATTCTAATACAAAATGATAAGAAAGAACCATTTGCACTTATTAGACAAAGAAATGATGAGGCTTTTATAGATTTTTTTTGCCTGGCTACAGAAGGCAGTGGGAAGAACTTAAGAAGATGAAGCAGGAATAGATGTATTTATAAAACAATTAGTGTAGGCTAATGCAAATGCTGATTGTCAGAAAAACAATGATTGGCTTAAGAAGGGATACCACCATTGAGGAAATGATTCAAAGATGTGACAGAGTAGGGTCTCAGGTATAGAATGCAAAATTAATGACAGGAATTTGATAATATGCTCATTGGAAATAAAGAGAAATGGACTTGCTTATTTGCAGAAAAACTGGACATTTAAAGAAAGATTGTTGGAGTGCCCAAGGAGCTAAACCCAGAAAGGTCAGGGCACATCTTCCTAAAACTCCATGCCCAAAGTGTGAAAAGGCAGGACATTGGGCATCAGAATGTAGACAAGAAAATTTAAATGGAGAAAGGGGCCCTCTCCCAGGGGTCCATAAAAAACAATCATGGGGTATGACAGTTCAGGGCTAGCAGGAGATGGAATGGAAAAACTAGTATGCAGCTTTGACAGAAAGCCAACTCATATCAAACTATTGACAGCCAAAAGTGCTGGGAAATTTCTGGTGCCTCCATATGCTTCTACTGAAGTACCTTTTCACTCTTTACAATTAATGGATGAGGAGTTTGCAATCATTTTGGCTCCAGAGTATACTCACATTATACCTTTAGTAAAGCATGTGAGTGGGCAAATTTTTTCTATTGCAATAATGAATGCTAATGATGATGACAGCTACATAAATGACAACCAATGCAATGCTCAGTTTATGTGTTTTTCCAAGATCTGGTATAAATAGGAAGGAAAGTGAGTTGAAAAAAGGGATCAAAAACAGAGAAACCACAATGAAATTATGTTTACAGCTATGATTTCTTCAGAAAAAAAAACCTCTTTGTGTTATTGAGTAAGAAGGAATTGCTTTCCAAGCTTGATTGACACTGGGACAGATAGGACTGTGTTCCCTGTACAGAACTGGCCATAAACTTGGCCTAAACAAGCTGCCTATACTAACCTAGTAGGCATTGGAGACCAACAGGAAACAGAAATTTCTTGTCAGTCCTTGAAATGGAGAAAAGAAGATAAAGCAGGGACTGTCACTCCTTTCATAGTTGAAGGACTCCCTACAATATTATGGGGAAGAGATATATATTATATCAATTAGAGGTTAGAATTAGCACAGATTCTCTGACTGGGGCTGCTATTGAGTTGGGAATTGGAGTCTCTGAGACAGCACCACAGGGGAACCAAGTTTCTTCAAGCAGCAGTCTGCCAATGAAAGTGATAAGAATTCACCACTGAGGAATCAGCAGAAAGTGGAATCTCTGAGGCAATGCCGCAGGGGATGAAGCTTCTGGCTCAGCAGGAGTCCATACCAGCACCATGAACTGGATGCAGAGGACCTGCTTGCTGCTCCTTTTGGTGGAGGGTTGGTCTGATTATGCTATGCATATTAAGCCCGATCCAAACCCTTAAAACTATAGGCAAATTCAGAGACTTCTCATCATTGCCGAAGTCCCTGAAGCAGAGCCTGATGTTGAGGCAGACTGATGCAGATCCTGATGCCTGTGACAAATACAGCTAGCTTCACTTTTCAGCCTACAGCTGGGGGCATGGAGAGCTTTGCTCAGGCAGCAGAGGGCTGTGAATTTTGTGCTTCCTGTGTTGATAGCAAAAGTGTCACATGTTATTGGACAGTTTGTCAAGGTGATGGCTACCATTCACAAGGTGTGGCAAATCCAGTTTGTACTGGTGTTAACCACTTAGGTGATTTCAAATGTTCTCTCTCATTCTCTGCATTCCCACCTTCTGCAAAGGGAGGGCAGGGGAGGGAGAAGGGAAATCTTTCTTTTTGGAACTTCGAAACTCAAGCTTATGTCTCAGATGGAATGCAGGTTTAGCTACAAGGACAAGACCCCTCCAAAAACTTATTTTAGAAATCAAGGGACCCCTATACCTTATTCTGGTTCAGGGAGGAAGGGGGGGGGGTTAGGAAATGACTATGTTTTTCAATACGTTATTGATTGGGAAGCTTTGTCATTCAATTAGTTAAGTAAAAAGGGGGAAGAAGATTTTTTTTTCTGGGATTGGGAAATTTGGACTTTGTGTTTCAAATGAAGTCTATGCCTATAGTTTATATTTTTGTCAGCTGGTCTTGATTGGCTATGTGTGTGTATATGTGTGTATTTGAACATCTATAGAGAATTTTATAACCCTCTAATGGCCTGGAGAGGTAGGAAAATGTTTCTATATTCTGAGATCTGGTATTGTCCAGAGTATCAGTCTCAGCTTGGTAAATGTGATACAAGAAAGTTGTTTCTGTGTTCATGTTAATGTCTAAACTCATGTGTCTGTGTATGTGTGTGTGTGTGTAATTCAGATCTAAAATAGTTAAATGTTAACTGAGTTATAAATTACTTCTTTTAGTTTGGGTTTTGAATTTGATTGCTTTGAAAGGTGTTTTTTTGTCAGAAAAAGAAAATCTTTGTAATCTTTGTAAGTTGGGGATAAAATGTATTTCAAGGAAATTGGGAATATTGATATTTGTGCATACTATTTTTGAACTTTTGTTTATAACTTATGTGGCATTCATTATGTAATGATTTTGTTTCAAAAACAAGAAGGGAGGGGCAGCTAGGTGGCACAGTGGAAGGAGCACTGGCCCTGGAGTCAGGAGTACTTGAGTTCAAATCCAGCCTCAGACACGTAATAATTACCTAGCTGTGTGGCCTTGGGCAAGCCACTTAACCCCATTTGCCTTGCAAAAAAAACCCCTAAAAAAACAAGAAGGGAGATATGTTAGGGACGGGTGTGTTTGTGTGTTTGTGTGTTTGTGTGTTTGTGTGTGTGTGTGTGTTTGTGTGTGTGTGTGTGTGTGTTTGTGTGTGTGTGTTTGTGTGTGTGTGTTTGTGTGTGTTTGTGTGTGTGTTTGTGTGTTTGTGTGTGTGTGTTTGTGTGTGTGTGTGTGTGTGTGTGTGTGTGTATACTGTAAATTATAATCACCTTGTGCCTTTGAGCATCAAAACTTCATTTTACTAAGTGCCACGGGAGTGGGAGTGGATTAGAGTCTGGGAAGGATATTTAAGCACCTGTATTCTGGTGAATAAACGGAGAATTTAGAGATCTTGATGGAGTACTTGTCTTCTTTGTCCTCCTTGTCTCCTGTCCCCTCCAATGCCCACCTGGGGAATATTGAGGGTGCCCAGAAGAGGCACTCAACATTTAATGAGCCAAAGAGTTTAAGATAAAGGTAAAATAGCTCTCCTCTTTTAGAAAATAGGACTGAATGTAGTCCAGACCTTATCGAATGGGTATAGCAGAGAGAAGGGGATGGGTTCAGTGAACCAGTTTCTTGAACCCAGCAGTAATTCTTTGATTTTTTGATGGTTCAACTCCCTCATTTTTTACATGAAGAAATTGAAGCCCAGAGAGACTTACCTAAGAATATAGAAGTAATTAACTAAAGTAAAAATTTAACAGATCTAATTTCAAATCCAATGTTTTTTCTAGTATACTACACTAGCAGATACAGCAAGCAAATTGTCAGAATAGTCTTTGACTATTTGGGGTGAATCAGGGAAAGGCAAAATATACGTAGTATTAAAAGAAAGACATATGAGAAATTAAATAAGAGTTAGAAATGGATGAGTAGTATGGAACAGTAAAAAAGAACATTATAATCAGGGGGCAGGAGAATGAAACCTAGTTATACTATATGCCACATGGACATCCTTAGGAAAGTCATTCAAACTTGCTTTTCTCATTTGTAAAATGATTTACTTCTAAGCTCTTTTCCAGTTCTAAAACTATAAAAAATAAATCTAAAGGAGATATATGCTCATTCATAATATTCTAGCAAAAAGGGCTTTAATTGTGCTTAGTTAATAAATTAATTATTACTTTAAGTTTTGGGGGTTAATTGTCCCTAATAATTCATTTTTTCACAACTACGTGTATTAATTATTTCACTATATTCATTATCTACTTTAATGAAAAGCAGATACTCTCAGACATTCAAATGAATCCATGATCTCATCAAATTCACAATCCGTCCAGATCTCCCCATCCTTTATTACTCTTCTTCCATAAATTTACTCAATATGCTTGAGACCTTCTTTGCTGTTTCTTGATAGCATGTGTATACCAGTGAAGCACTTGGGCTGTCTGTCTGTCATCCTTATCCCTAGTCTGATGACCAGCTCATTTTCTTTTCCAATAATTCATTTCTCCAGTAATTCCTTATTCCTCTTCTTTCTCAAAGGTCTTCATGGCTTATACATTACAGCCTATTTAAATTCACCCTGTACTGCTTCATTAGACTCAAGAAAATTTCAGTTCTTTGGAAGAGAAACAGGAAAGGAGAAGGATAGAATATTGAATAAAATCTTGAGGAATCCTTTCATCTTGGGATTATGATATGAATGATGCCCTAGAAAAGGGAAACAGGAAAGGACAGTTCAGGAGAACTGGTTAATAGTTATGTCACCACTATGTCACCCTAGAGTACAGAGTATCCAAAAGGAGAATATAGTCAATAGCATTAAATGAAGCAGATATATCCAGAAGAATGATTGAGAAAAGTCCATCAGATGGTGCAATTAAGAAATCATTAACTTTGAAGAGAACAGCTTTAGCTGAGTGATGAAATTAAAAGTCAGACTGCCAAAGACTGAACTTTGTTTGGCTCAAGAAGTATAATACCACTGACAAATAGGAAGTTCTAGTAGGTTTCACCATCCAAAAGGAAATTTTCTCAACTTGGAGTGTATAGTGGCTCTCCTACAATATTGTGTTCATAGTCTTTGATTAGCATGTCTGTCTGTTTTATGCCTTGCCTAATGCTCATGGTTATTGAGGTACTGAACAGAATTATCTATTGTTATATCTTTTTTAGTCTTGAATAGGAATTTGTTGGAAGATAACTTTTAAGACAGTGTTTTTCTCTATTGAAAGAAGTGCTTTTATAAAAAATAATCAAGAAAAAATAAGTAGTGTGAACTTACATTTCTTTTTTTAGATGAACTTATATTTCAATCAGTTTCAAAATAATGAAAATAATATGCTTTGTAAAGTATTACCTTCAAAAACCTACCTGTTCCTTACTTAGACTTTCACTGTGGATATTCAGATTATATGTGTAGATAATTAGCATAACTTTCTCTTGAGAGGAAAATAGGCATATAGGATAGTAATGATATTTTCTTGGTCACTTTTTTTTCATTATTAAGATCTGAGCTTTTTTATAGTTTTGTCATATTCCCTACTTTAGATACCTTACAAATAAATTTTTGAATAATTCATACTATTATATTGATTCTAACAGTAATTTCTTTCAAACTCTTTTTGCTCAGGGTAGATTAATTTTATTCTAGTGTTTTTCCTCTTTATTTTTATTTCTACTTCTTCCATAAGTATATCAAGACTTTAAGGTTAGAGTCCAGATTTGATAGCAAATTTCATTGTCCTCAATAGTGAACATATTATTAAAATATTTGCAAAAGTTTATTTTTCTTTTGGTCTTTCCTTTTTTTGTTCTTAAATTCTTTCAGTATTATTTTGCATTGCTGAAATTCTGATCAAGGTTTCAAAAACAGGCATTGTATTTTATTCTTTCTTTCTTCTTAATAAGGCCATGCTAGAAAGGAAGGAATGGAGAAAAAGAAAGAATAAAGATAGAAAAAGGAAGTCCTTGCCATCAAGGAGATCATATTCAAATAAGAAACAAAATGCTTAAGCTGGAGTCTACACATAGTTTCCATAGCATTATTATATCCTTTTTGGAAAATCTCTAGATATTTATTTTTAACATTGATCAGGTTTTTCTTTGATTTGCTAATTTCTGTTGAACTGAAACTTTATTCCATGGCCATATCTCACCTCTTGCTGTTTTTCATAAATGGGATAGCCTAAATTCTTACATTGAACTCTTCTTAGTGGGACTTGGTTTTAATGTATCTTTGAGACTCTGTGTCCTCTTTGGTGTTTTATGACCTAATGTTTAGAAACATGAAGCATCTGGACCTCAGTTGTTCAGATCCAATGTTGTGACATCTTACTGGTCTCTGGTTACTCCCACATCTCCTGGGCTTCCAGAGTCTCCATCATGGGTCTTTAAGAACTCCATGGAAGTATATGACCATTATCTGGTTTTCTCAGAAGGTCCCTCTAGATCTTGGCTATCACTTGACACTAGATGCTGTGTCACTAGACACACAGAGTACTGCAAAGAATATACCTAATCCTATTTCTGGTTGCATAAGAAGGTTATTTTGGCAGGTATATTGTTTTTTTTAGGTTTTTGCTAGGCAATGGGGTTAAGTAACTTGCCCAGGGCCACACAGCTAGGTAATTATTAAGTGTCTGAGACCAGAATTGAACCCAGGTACTACTGACTCCAGGCCCAGTGCTTTTATCCACTGCGCCACCTAGCCACCCCAGGTATATGTTTTCTTGCAGAGATCCTCTTTCCTATTACAAATCGTATTCTTGGTTACATTTGTGTATTTCTGAGATGAAAGAACTTACTACTGTAGATTCTCATTGGATTTCATTAACATTATTCAATTCTGTGTGAACTTCAGGGTTATTTTTGGCAACAGATATTTGGGAGCTATGCATTCTGCTTGTAGTCTTTTCAGGAGGGTTCTGCCTTTATGCCAGCACACATAAACTCTGGTAGGTTTTTATGATTCCAGAAAAGTTTTTAGGATGATCTGAGTAAGTATACTGAATCTGCTTTCAAAGGACTAACTTAATTAAGTATAGAAAGGTTCTTTGCCAGTAGACTAGATATTTCACTATAAATTCATTTGACCATGGTAATTTGTGAAGCAAAGTAAAATGCAAAACACCTTTTAATCTTTTTGCCCTACTCCTTCTTGATGACCTATATTGGGGTAGTTGGAGTGGGGGAGGTGGAAGTCCTGGCAGGGAGTGCTAAAAATCACAGACTATATTTTCTATGAATTTAAACTGAAAATTAATATACTAAATATTAGAACCTTATCCAATGATCAATGAAAGGATGTATAACTGATGGAACTGAATCATATAATCTTGGCTTTCCCAGTATAAACACAACTAGAAGAATGGAGGAAGCTGCATCAACCTGGAAGAATGACTTAAAGGTCCTCCTTGGGGAGACAAAGAACAAAATTTTCAGATTTCAGCATATATCCAAAGTCAATAAGAAATATTTTTTAATGATGTCATTCAGTCAACAAGCATTTAGTAGGTGCTTAAGAAGCCAGATACTATGCTAAATACTGTGAATACAAAGAAAAGCAAAACAGTCATTTTCTTTACCTTCTGATAGGGTTATTAAGAACTACATGGGAGTGTATAACCACTTTCTAGCTTTCTCGAAGGTCCCTCTAGACCTTTGCCATCACTAGACACATAGCACTGTGAAGAATATACATACATATATATTAAATATATATGAATATATTAAATGAATGTGTAATATGCACATAAGTTAGTTATAGTATAATTCATAGATAACATCAGAGGGAAAACACTAGCAGTGGATGTGGGGGAGAAAAGTGAGGTTGTGTACCCAAAAATTTTAGTTCATATAGATATGGGGTTTAAAAAAATATTACAGCATTTTCTACCAATTTCAGAGAATGAAAAGTAGAAAATATATACATATATATATATATATATATGTATATATGTATATATACACACAGGGTTCAAGAGTTCTCCAAGTTTAATTAACAGACCATTTCATACTTAGTAACTCTAGAGTAAATGAGCAAATAGGCAAAGTTGGAGAGAAATATGCTACCAAAACAATTCAGGAATAAATAGTGTGACAGGTCAGGTACAGAGACAGTAAGAGAGGCTTCATTCCTCTACAATAATCAATATTTTCTTTGCAAAAAAATAGCAAATAAAGGCAACTAGGTGTCACAGTGGATAGAGCACCAGCCCTGGAGTCAGGAGGACCTGAATTCAAATCTGACCTCAGATAGTTAATTACCTAGCTGTATAACCTTTGGCAAATCACTTAACCCCACTGTCTTGCAAAAATAAAAAAATAAAAGAAAGAAATAGCAAATAATGAATGTAAGGAGTATTGAATTTCATTACAAAAAATGGAATGTATTAAATTTAAACAGATAAGAAATGCTGTTTTTTAATGTGAAAGCCATTTCTGAATCAACTGACTCTTTAGTCAGATGGATTTTTATGGCAAAGATTAAAATTAATGAAAGGACAGAAGAAAGAAAAAATGAGAAAGTGACATTGTGTGCAATTGAATAAAAAAAAGTCCTAAATCCATTATTTAAAATGAAGGTTGGTAAAGGATATCAGAAATGACATAAACATTGATTATAATAATCTTAGGTGGAAATTTAATCAGTTATAAAAAAAAAGAATTAGCTCAAAAGTCTAAAGTCCCTTATTTAGCAAACTTTTGAGTTATTTGTCAAGTGAAGAGAGATGACAAAGGAAGCATAAATTTATATATAAATTTTCTGTAAAATCTTGTAAAGAATACAGCTGAAGATTACAATTATGATCACTTCATAAAACAGAGAGAAACAGTGAAGGGTAAAAAAATCTAAAAGAACCTTGACAACAGTGAAGGGTAAAAAAAATCTAAAAGAACCTTGACTACTAAGTAAAACCATTCTCTGGGAATTTATGGATAAAAATGAAAGAAGATAAACAAATGTAATGAAGAAACAAAATCTCTACAAAGATATACTTTTGGACTCTCCTCATAGTCTTTGACAGTATTTATCACTCTCTCCTTAATATTTTATTCCTAATTTATCACCAACCTATCTGACCATTCCTTCTCAGTCTCCTTTACTGGATTCTTCTCCAGTTCATATTCACTAACCATAGGTCTCTCTCTTTTCTCTTCTCCTATACTGTTTCACTATTTCACTTCAGCTCCCATGAATTAAATTACTATCTATATGCTGATGATTCTCAGATCTACATATCCTGCTCTAACCTTTCTATTGATCTTCAATTTCACAGCTACTATTGTCTTTTGGATATCTCAGACTAGATATCCCACGGACATCTTAAACTAAACATCCTGAAAATAGAACTCATCTTTCCTTCCAAAGTCTCCCCATCTCCTACTTTTCTGCTACTCAGTCACTTAGGCTCACAGCAGAGTCATCCTTATCTTATTCCACCCCCATTCAATCTATTGTCAGGGTCTATGGATTTCGCTTTTTACATCTCTCATAAATGTCCACTTTTCTCAACATAGTTAAAGCCTCTTATCATCTCATGTCTAGAGTACTATTATAGCCTGTTAGTGGGTCTGCCTTCTCAAGTCTCCACTCCAATCCATCCTACATTCAACCACAAATGTAATTTTCCTAAAACACTGTTCTAGTAATATACTCAATATACGCCCCTGGTTCACTATTGCCTCCAAGATTAAAAGCAAAATGACATTCAACATCTTTATGCATTCAAAATATTTCATAACTTAGTCTCCTCTAACTTTTACAGTCTTCTTATACTTTATTTTTTTTGTCCATAAATTCAAATTTAGGGCTCTAGCATCCTGTTTCTTGAACAAAATGCAACATCTTTGTTCTCTAGTTTCCTTTAAGTCCAAACTAAAATCCTATCTTTAACAGGAAAACTTTCCCAAATCTTCTTAATTTTAGGACCTTCTTTTTGTTAATCATTTGCTTTTATACTACATATAGTTTGTTTGTTTATATTTGTTGACAAGTTGTCTCTCCCATTAGATTGTAAGCTCCTTAAGAGCAGGTGCTATCTATCTTTTATGTTTTTTTATTATTAATACTTAGCACAGGATCCAGCATATAACAAGAGTTTAATAAAAACTTATTGATTTATATTGAACCATTATAGTTCATTTATCTAACATAAAAGCTGCAGATGTATTTATAAAGGAAGTTATAAAAGTGACACTAAAAATAAAATGAAATAAGGATAGGGAAATGAATGGGACCTCTATATTTGAGATGATACAATTGTGAGGGAATACAGAGGATTTATTCATAAATTATATAAAGGAGGAAAAGATCACTAAAGGCTTGGAAAAAATCTTTGACCTTATTAATCTTGAAAATAGGAAACTAAGAAAACCTTAACCCCTATCAACTTATAAACTTGCTTTCCCATCTTATTATAATTTTTATGAGAAATATATCCATGCACATGGAATACATCTTAAAGTAGGGGAAATAATATAAAACAGACCTTTACAAGTTATATAACATATACTTTCCATTTAATAATTTACTGAAATATGTACAGAATATATGATTTCACTCAACTGATGTTGATTATTTTTTGAAAAGCATTTGATTCAATGAACAAAACTTTGTCTAAAAGATTCTGTTTCAACAATCTATTCCCCATTCAAATATCAAAGTAATTCAAGGACCTTTGAAACATACTACAGATTTAACCTTTTGGATGATCTTCTGAATATAAATATTATACTAGAAATCAAATAAGGAGATCAATTCTCACAAAATACGTTTGCCATTGTGGTACAAATTCGGCACAGAGTTAAGCTGAACAGGGCTTCTTGGTGGATGATAAAATCCTGCACAAATAAATATTCACAGATGACATCACTTTGCCTACATCAAGTCCTGAGTTGTAACAGAGCCTCTCAGAAGAGTACAAAGACAACTCAAAAGCCACTTAATCACTAATAAAGATTTGCTAAATGAAACCTCTCTCTGCCCTTATTGAATTTATAATTTGACCTGACTAAACAAAAAGAAAAGTGAAAAAAGGAATATCCATTGCCTAAATTATGAATTGCAGTGGAATGTACAACCTGTAGGGTCATTAGTGCATATATCTGGACATAAGTTATTGTTGTTCAGTTGTTTCAGTCATGTTCAAACCTCTATGACCCCATTTGTGGTTTTCTTGACAAAGCTGCTGGAGTGATTTGCCATTTCCTTCCCTACCTCATTTTATAAATGAGGAAACTAAGGTAAATAAGGTCAAGCAACTTGTTCAGGGTCAAACAGTTAATAAGTATCTAAGTCCAGATTTGAACTTAGGAAGAAGAATATTCCTGACTCCAGGAATACTCTCTATTGACTGAACTACCTATCAATATCTGAAATAGTTGATACAAATGTATAATTAAACAAGATGAAGCTATATTGCTCTGAAAAAAATGCAAAGGATCTTAAATTTCTCCCCAAAATGAAGACATACTTTTAATATCTATTCTATTGATGTTAGAAGACAGAAAGAAGTGAAACACAAGTAGCTGAAGGATTGAAAAGAATTGTCATACAATGGAAAGTTGTTTTGTGGCTATGTAAAAGCTATAATATAAAATTAATAAGTAACTTCAAAGAACAGGATTAAAAGATGACAACAGGAAGTGAAGGCCTAAAAATTAATGTGGAAAGTTATGTGGGAAAAGCAAGACATTTAAAGTGTATAACCTAAGTCCTACATTGGTATCCTGGAAAAGCATCAAAAGTCTCTAGAATATTGGGGGGATTTTTTTAAACTTATGTGAAGACATAAACAAGAAGAGTTCAATAGGCTGGGAAGGTCCATATGGTATTAACTGAATAATCAAATTAATGATGTCATGTATTCTTTTGAGTAAGCTAATATACAATTTTCACATGAAAAAACTTTTTTATTTTAAAGATTTTTATTTTTTAATTTTGAGTTCTCCCCTACCTACTGAGAAGATAAAAAATGTGATATCAATTCTACTTATAAAATTATACAAAACATATTTCCACATCAACTGTATAACAAAAAAATAATAAATTGTTATGAGAATACACTCCAAAGAATTCTCTCTTTGGAGAAGTATAGTAATTTTTTATCATGAGTCCTTTGGAATTTTCTTCTATTGGCATATTCATAAGAGTAGTCAAGTCATTCACAGTTGATTATCATTATAACTTTGCTGTTACTGTGTACAATGATCTCTTAGTTCTCACTTCACTCTTCAATGGCTCATATGGGTCTTGACATTATTTTCTTTTCTGAAACCACACCCAGCGTTATTTATTTTAGCACACTAGTACTGAAATGGAATTTTGTTTTCACATTGCCTATCCCTTCCTTTTATACTTCAGCTGAAGCATATTCTACTGTAACCCTTTATTTTAAATCTGTATTTGTCTTTCTAGTCAAGTGTGTCTTTTGTAATCAACAAATTGTGAGGTATGGGGTTTTTATTCACCGCTATTCACTTCCATTTTATGGGTGAGCTCACACAGTTATAATGAAGTTCTTAGGAGTTAAATGTATCATCATTCTAAAAAGAAATATAAACAGACAATGCTTATTGATTCCCTTATGATTTCTCTTTCATGTTTACCTTTTTATGCTTCTCTTTTGTCTTAAGTTTGAAGTCAACATTTTTAGTCTGCTCTGGTATTTTCATCAGGAAGACTTGAAAGTCCTTTATTTCATTCAATATCCATATTATCCCTGGAAACATTATACTAGGTTTTGCTGCATAGGTTATTTTTTGCTTACAATCCTAGAGCCTTTGCCTTTGGAAATATAATATCCTCAGTCCTCTAGTCCTTTAAAATGTGAAAACTGTTCATGTACTTCAAAAATCCCTCTATATTATCTGTATAACCTTTAAATATGTCTAATGGTATGTGGTACTTTGTAAGGCAGTGCATTACATTTTTGAGAATTTCTAATTGTAATTTTTTAAAGTTTATTTTGATCAAATTCTATTTAAAGCTTGACTTTCAGACAAGTCTTTCAGTCCAGTACAGGAAGACTGATGCAGTCCTTCAAATGTGTGAAGATGATTATCCTATCTCTCTTTAGGCTTAAAATAAACCATTCTTTTCCCTTCAAATGTTCTTCATATGCATAGCTTGAAGACCTTCATTATCCTTACCTCTATCTTTTTGGCATACTTCTATTTATTAATATTGATATTAAAAATGTCAAGCCAAGAACTAGGTGTAATACTCCAGATATGTTCTGGACAGCATGAGGAGAGTGAAATTTTTGCCTTTTTTATTCTGGACACAATATTTCTATTAATGGAACTTAATAGTGGAAATATTCATAGGATCACAGAGCTGAAAGATAAATTAGATGACATCAAGCTCCAACACTTCATTTTATAGTTGAAGAAATTGAGGCCAAGAAAAATTAAATGACTGGTTCTACTGCCCACAGATTCAGACAGGTAATAAGTGGCAGAACTAAAATTTGAACTTAGATAATACAGCTACATGGATCTTTTGTTTATTTGTTTATCTGCATGTTAGTTTGATTTGTTTTGTTTTTACCCCATACTCATTTGATTTGGAATAAGGAACAATCAAGGAATAATTCTTTCTTAGAAACTTATTAGTTTTCCGACCTTATATGTAAATCACTTAACTTCTTGCAATCTCAGTTTCTTTATCTCTAAAATGGAGCTAATAATAATAATAATAATAATAATAATAACAATACCAATAATAATGCTTCTCTTATAGAACTTGGGTAAGTATTGAAAGAAAGAAAATATGGAAAATTACTGTGAAGGTAAGCAAAGGATATTGCAATAAGAATTGTTGGAAAATTATTCAGGATCAAGATAGAAAAGGGACTAATGATTTAAAGATGACTCAAAAGCTTTATTCCTGTGAATTATGAAGGATCCCCAAAATCAAATTCTATAAAATGCCTATTGTTATTATAATTGTTACCAAATCTATCCTGTGCAAATGATTTTTTACTTCTAACTTAAACTTTTTGGTATCCAACTGAATTTAACTCAATGTAATACTATCTAGATTCTATCCTAAATCGTTTAGTTTTTAAAACTTCCTAACGGACTATTTTACTTATAAGGTGTTTTTATCACAATGGACTGAATTATAGCATATTTTTATTACATAATTAAGGAATGCAGCAAAATATATAATGATTCATAATGCTTAGAGGTTTTCTAAAAGAGAAACTCTCTCTATATCTCTCTCCTCCTCCTCCTCCTTCTCCTCCTCCTTTGTTTCTGCCACAATAGCTACCACAGTAATCGGCATTCAATAAATATTTGTTTGTTGATGGCACACATTGTAGTAATTATCCAGCTGTAATTCCTTTATTCACATAGGCCTGTGTGTGACAAGAGTAAAATACAAACTAATTGCAATTTAGAGTATGGTTTAGTGCCAAAAATGGAGTTTCCCCTCGTTAATTAGAGCCTCTATAATGAATTATATAGTTCAGTTATGAAAGGAATTGCCTTGCTTGATTTTATCCAGTTTTTTAATGATTGTTAGAATGTACTAAGAATCAAATCATTTACTAACTATCTGAATGTCAGTCTTTTTTTCACATACTTTTTAGTTGGTTAACTGTTTCTAATTGAATATTATCTTATAAACCAGACATCTTTCATTGACATCAATGAAAATATAAGAAAGATATACTTTTTGCCAAGCACTTTTTTTTCTGTGTGGATGAAGAAAGCATTGTACTTTGAATGATTATAGTTTTCATCAAGTGGTTCACATTATGATTTATGGATTTTATTGCAGATAACACAATACTAGCCACTGTAACATCTATAGTGTCTTACCATAAATATGCAATCCTTTTGTCTTTGAATTCCTTCAAAATACCTTCCCTGACAATGATGACTATCTTTAGTAATATATATATATAAATGTATATAAATATGCATAAGAAAATATGCAATAATAAGTTCTCAAAGTTTGTGTCACTGGAGTACAAGATGAAGACTGATCTCAGAGAGTCCATAATATTTTAGAATTAGAGTTAGCGATTCAAAGAGCCTTAGAGGTCATTTAGAACCAATACCTTCACTTTAGAGTTGAAGAAATTGAAACTCAGAGGGGAAAAAATGACTTGTTTGAGGAAATAGACCTAATTAGTCCATAAGTAGTGATGGGTTTTGTCATAGAATTTTGTAATAAGATGTAGTACCATTACAATATATACATGTGGAAACTTATGAAATTATCTGTTAAAGCAGGAATGGTCCACCAGGGCTGGATGTAATCCTAGGCATTGGGGGAAACTCTTAAAAGTTTTGAGAAATAGTTTAAAAATAGCTACATAATTTTATTGAAACTAATGAATTTCTTCATCTATTACATATATATATATATATATGCCCAGATTAAAAAAAATTCATATATATATATATATATATATATATATATATATATATATATATATAGAGAGAGAGAGAGAGAGAGAGAGAGAGAGAGAGGAAATTCCAGTGTTCATTTTTTATAATAATAAATAAGAGTCAAGGAAATATCACCTGAAGGCCAAGTGGTTACTAGGATTATATAGATCCTAAGTGATTTTTTTTAATGTGAAGGTAAACCCAAGATATAGCAACAAAAATTATTGGAATATTATTCAAAATCAGGAAAGGAAAGTGACTAAAATTTAAAGATGAGTCAAAAATGTTATTTCTATGACTCATAAACACTTTTTTCAATATTGTGTATACTATCAGATAACATTGCTATATTTGCTGATTTTACTTCACTTTTTCTTGAGGGAAGATTCTATGGAGGTAGGATATCAGAGACAATTATATTTTAAAAGGCATCAGCAAAACAATAAATAATTCTTTAATGAAATGAATCAGAAAATACTGAATATTATGAGCATCACACATCAAGAGTACAAATGACTATATTTATTAGAGTTGATAAAAGTTGTAACCATTGATATTGATTTGTTTAAAAATACTATCAAAACAAATGGATTATAAAGTAGGGACATATATTTTACTAAAGGTAGTCACCAATGCCATGGAAAGTATTTTGATAAAAACTATAATCATTCAAAATACAATGGTTTCTTCATCCACATTGAACAAAGTGTTTAGGGGAAAAAGGTATATTGTCTAGATTACAAAATTCAGTTTTTTATGTCATCCTATTGAGTTTATCACTGAATATGTCTTTAACTAGCACTGGAATTTGGTAATGACCTGGAGCCATAATTTATTGGAAGAAATAGAGCAGAGTGAATGCTATACATAAAACAGTCCACTATCTTTAAATATTCTAAATTGTTCACTGCTTCAAAAACCTTTCTTTTCATTATAAAATTCTATTAAGCATTCTATATGAAAATGGCATTTAGCCATGATACTTTTTGAGTTGTCAGTAAGATTTTTACCCTATTTTGTCCAAACCATATTTCAAGAAATTTTTTTTTAGTTTTTGCAAGGCAATGGGGTTAAGTGAGTTGCCCAAGATCACACAGCTAGGCAATTATTAAGTGTCTGAGTTCAGATTTGAACTCAGGTCTTCCTGACTCCAGTGGGGTCAATGTTCTCTCCACTGAATCACCTAGCTGCCCCAAGGAATTTTTTGACATCTTTACCTGTGTCTACTTTTAGAATAAATTCACTATATATATATATATATATTTATATTTATATATATATATATATAATTTATGTATTATAACAATGTTTTTTACTTTATTTGTTCTATCCAGTCAAGGTAGTCACAATATTTCTATCTATGCATCCTCTATACTAGATGTTGTTGTATAATGTGCAATTATCTTCAGGATAATCTTTTTGTTTATTCTCATAATAGGCCCTGCAAGGTAAATTAATTAATCAAATGTACTATGAAATATTTTTATTATATTTGATTGAACTAAGAAATAAATTCTTCTAACTCCTCATTTTCTTAATCAGAGACCCTATGAAATATCAAAGGGCATATGACTATATGTTTTAACTTCTTTATGTCTTTTGTCCTTACTAATAAAGGAAAAAGGTATATTCATCTACTCTTTTTTTGTAAGACAAATTGGGTTAAGTGGCTTGCCCAAGGCCACACAGCTAGGTAATTATTAAGTGTCTCAGACTGGATTTGAACCCAGGTACTCCTGACTCCAAGGCCAGTGTTTTATCCACTACGCCACCTAGCCGCCCCTATTCATCTACTCTTGTCCCTCCTTTGTATTATAATGAAATTTAGTAATAAAATTAAAAATCGTAATAAAGAGCTCATACTGGTAGGACCGAGCAGAAATTAATCACAGAATCAAAAACAATCAAAGATCTCAGAATTGTAAGGGGTTTCATACATTGATCAATTGTATTCATACTGGACCAAGAACCCTTCTACAACACCTCTAGGAAATGACTACTCAGTCTGAAATTCCATACTTCTACTGAGGACTAATTTTTCTATGTTTATGAAATTTACTATTAATTTACTAAAAATTCCACATTTGGAATGTTTTTTCTTACCTTGAGCCTTATTCTTCCTTTCTATGTAACCCAAGCTATAGAAGAAGTAATCTTCTCTAGTAGGAAAACCTTTAAAAAAACTGAAGACAACCATAGTGTCTAAAACTAAGTTCTATTTTTTTTTCTTGAAGCACGTGCTTTATTTTGGCAAACACATATTTAACACCTATTGAATATATTCCTTTTCAGGTTCTTGCTCTCCTTGTTAAGAACGTGGTATGTAGAATTCAATGATTAATTTCCATATATTGTGGTCTTTAATTATCTATGAGATATATCCAAAGGAAAAAAAACACTATCTGAAGTAATCTGATTATGAAACAAGAAAAGTTAACATTTTATTTTCTAACTTTTCTCAGATTCTATTCACTAATACTCTTTAGATTCCATTATACAGATGATTTTAGATGAGGATTTATTTTATTAAATATTTTATTTATTTATTCTTCCAACAACATGCAATGGTAGTTTTCAACAATCTTTTTTTCAGGGTGTTGAGTTTTACATTTTTTCTCCTTCCCTCTGTCCTTTTCTCTCTCCCAGTGAGAGAAAGCAATCTAAGCTATACATTCTAAACATAAATCTATATTAATCATGTTGTAAGTTAAAACTCAAATTCAAACAGTATAAAAAGCATTGAGGTGGGGCGGCTAGGTGGCGTGGTGGATAAAGCACTGGCCTTGGAGTCAGGAGTACCTGGGTTCAAATCCGGTCTGAGACACTTAATAATTACCTAGCTGTGTGGCCTTGGGCAAGCCACTTAACCCCATTTCCTTGCAAAAACCTAAAAAAAAAGCATTAGAGAGGAAAAAAATGCATAAGACAACTTTTACTATTTAAAGATGGTAAGCTTTGTTCTACATTTAAGTTTCGCAGTTATTTCTCTGGATATGAATGGTATTTTCTAGTTCATGTCTTTTGGAATTGTCTTTGATTATTTTATTGCTGAAATGTGCAAGTCCATCATAGCTGATCATCATTCAGTGTTCTTTTGATTATGCTCACTTCACTCAACATCAATTCATAAAAGTTTTTCCAGACTATCCTTAAGTTTCATCCCTCATGATTTCTTAGAGAATAATGGTGTTACATCGCATTCATATACCATAATTTGTTCAGTCATTCCCCAATTGGTGGGCATCCCCTCAATTTCCAGTTCTTTGACACTACAAGAAGTACTGCTATAAATATTTTTGTACAATGTAAAGATTGGCAAATTGCCTTCTGGGGGTGGGGGGGGGAAGTAAGATTAGGGGAAAAATTGTAAATCTCAAAATAAATAAAATCTTAAAAAAATAAATATTTTTGTACATGTGGGTTTTTTAAATCCTTTTTTGGTATCCCTTTGAGATACAGATCTAGTAGAAGTATTACCAGATCAAAGAGTATACACAGTTTTATTGCCCTTTGGACATAATTCCAAATTGTTCTCCAGAAAGTTGAAATTAGTTCACAACTCTATCAATAATACATTAGACTCCGTTTTTCCCTCATCCTCTCCAACATTGTTCATTTTCCTTTTTAGTCGTATTAGCCAATCTGATAGGTAAAAGGTGGTGCCTCGGAGTTGTTTTGATTTGTATTTTTTAATCAATAATGATTTAAGGCATTTTATATGCATTTTGATAGCTTTAATTTCTTTATTTGAGAATTTCTCTTTCATATCCTTTCACTATTTATCAGTTGGGGAAAGACTTGTATTATTATAAATTTGACTCAGTTCTCTAAATTATTGTCATCTATTATCCAGATTAAACATTCCCAGTTCCTGTAACTAATGCTCATTTAGCATGATCTTAAGTCCTCTCATCACCCTGATTGCCCATCTCTGAATGTTCTCCATAGTATCTTCCAAGTTTAGACCATGGATGGTCTAAAACCTTTGATTCTTACCATTTCCTAATGCTATTCTAATGTCCCTAAATGAGATAATATTAATAATAGTAATATTGATAATAGTATTATAATTAGATAATATTAGTAATAATAAATAATAATAGTAATATTTTCAGTATTAAAGAAAAGATTCTTTGGGGGTTCAAATAATCTAGTTAGAAATTTATTTTTTAATTTTGAATGGATTTCTATCTATAAATATACTTTGAATGCATTTCTATGTATAAATTTTCCTTTAAAATTCTGTTATTTCTCTCAATGAGAAATTATATATTATATATGTTATATATACAAATAATATTTAGCATTAACTATTTCTATTTTGCAAAAGCTGAAGAGTACTGGAAAACACTAAATTTTAAAAAATCAGGAAAATAACTGACTTGTAATATGAATGATTTCATAGTGAGCACTGGAATGAACAATTAGTAATACTTAAGTACTTAGGCAAAAAAACAACTAAATGTTTGATGATATTATTATGTTCATTCTCTGATGATGACAAAAATGAGTACAGTTATAGTTGAATCATCATTTATATTATAAAATCTATAAAATTCTAGAATTACATACAAGAAATATCTGAGTTGTAATTAATCCTGGCAAAATTGTCTATTACAATGGAAATAACTGTGTCTGTCTTGTGATACCTTTAGTATGAGACCTAGCCTAATCTTTCTTATTCCCAATATATTCTTTAGTATTCAAAATAAATTATTTTAGCTCCAGTCTAATTTTAATAATATATCAAATAGGCCCAACTGTTTGTTCTTAGACATCAATATGTTCCAAAGGATGAAATTTACTTTAAAAAGAGTCATTGTAATCTCATTTTTGTTTTAAAAATTCTGTCCTTTAAAGGCAACAAGATGATACATTGAATAGAGCTCCTAAGAATAAAATATTTATATTTCTATAATACATTAAGATCAATGAATATTTTGCCTATATTACATATTTGATCCTCACAATAATCCTGGAAGTTAGAAAGGTATTATTATTATTATTATTATTATTATTATTATTATTATCATACAATTTTACAGGTGGATGAATTAATGAAAGAATAAAGTCTTATTATATGCCGAGCATATACTAAATAAGTATATAGACTTACTTTGTACCAGAAACTGTACTAAGAACTTAATAATTGTTATCGCATTTGAGCATAGCAACCCTGAGAAGGAGATGCCATTATTATCTCCATTTTGCAGATGAAGAAACTAAAGGTGAACAGAGTTTAAGTGACCTAATCAGGGTCAGCCAGTCAATGTGTCAGAGGCTGAATTTGATTCCAGGTCTTTTTAATTCCAAGCCCAGTTCTCTTTCCACTGTTTTTCATCTGGTAGCAGTGCTAAGGATGAGAAAGTCCAGACATCTCTAGATGTCTTATATAAGTGACTAAGATAAGACGCAAAACAGATGATAAGACCTAGAAGATTTTCCATAGCATCAAAAGGAATGTAGTTATTGACTCTCATCTCATCTAAAACACTCTGAGCAGTCAAGTATCAGGAGCAAATCAGAAAGAATAGGGGTTTGGTGGTACTTCTTCCCACAGCCTGGTTCTTCTGCTTGAGGAAAGTTAAGCTTATAGAAATAAAAATGACCTGATTGTGGATATGCAAAAGTAACCATCTGTCATAGGTATAATTCAAAGTCTCCCAGTACTGAGTCCAAAATTTGTTTTATTTTACACTGACTTTTACAGTCTTAGAATATAAATTTTATGGGAAAATATTAAATTATTCTAAAGAATAGTCTTAAAAGAAAAAAATTATGTTCTCTGAAAACAAATAGCTACCAAACACTGTTGTTTTCTTGTTCCTAAATAGAAGTAAATTCAAGATCAAGTCTAGGCAGAGATCAGAACCCAAAGTATTTTTAATTAGCAATTCTTACTTTGATGAAGTCCCAAATAGTTATGCTCCCATGATGGCAAATATAATAAATCTCTAATACTTCTATATAAGAACATAATGCAGTAAAAATCATAGCTCTTTGTGTTTAACATATATTTGGAAGTTTAGATCTTAGTGAAACATACATTGCCATTTAAAAACTCCAGTTAATCATTGGTCCATTTCTTTTAATAACGCAAATACTGAGCTAGATTACGGTTGCAAAAATTATCCGATTTTTGACAACATATTTTCTACTCACACTCATATGCCAATGACACTGCAAACTAAATTTTCAAGTGTGCTTTAGGATTTTAAATCATAGTATTTGCTTCACAAATTTTGTATTTTCAGCCAACCAAAACAAACAATAAACATAACTCATCAAATACATATTTGGCAGACTTTTGGATTCACTTCAAAGATATTACAAAAATTCCTTACTTTTTCCAAAGATTTTATATATATATATATATATATATATATATATATATATATACATATACATATATATATACCTATATATGTATATATATATATATATGCCACAAGTTAATCAGTGCAAATTTTTTGCCACTTCTCATTCCTTGCATTGTTAACTTGACTACCAATCCTTCCCTTCACATTGCTTATATTTTTATATTCTCTAGAGACTAGTGATATTCAAATAAAGAATATTAGCATGTGTTAATAACATGGAGGGCATATTAATCATCCTTTCACTTTTAAGGGGCAGTTAGGTGACTCAGTGGACAGAGTTGACCCTGGAGTCAGGAAGACCTGACTTCAAAACCGGCCTCAAGCACTTAATTACCTGAGTGACCTTGGGCAAGTCACTTAATCTCAATGCCTTGCAAACAAACAAAAAAAGAAATCATCTTCAAGGAGCATGTTTCATCTAAAATTAAAACATGTCAATAATCTAAATATTGTTACCAGAGTTGATTTAACTGGGTCTGACTATCTAGTATCAAGAGATGAACCAATTTACTAAATAATCTGGCAGAAAGAACCTTGAATGGATGACATGAGATTTGGATCTAATCCTTTGTTTTTTCATTTAATAATCATGTGACCTTATTCATAGTCTTAGTAACATGAGGGAATTGAATTGGGTTTATAATAATGTGAGGTGAAAGTGACTTTAGAGGTCACATTCTATCTCATCAATTGGCAGATGAGAAAATTAAGTCCCAGAGAAGTAAAATGTTCTGCCAAAGGTTACATGGCCAGCAATTAAAAGTCTGGTTATGAATCTAAGTCCCCCCCCCCAAAGTTCCAGTCCATACCATACTACCTTTTAAATTTATGGTGTTGTCCATTGTGAATAACTTAACTATTCTTAGCAATGCAATGATCCAAAACTTCTGAAGGATTTTGGTTGGAAGGTGCTGTCCATCTTCAGAGAAAGCTCTGGTAGCACCTGAATTCAGATGAAAGATACATTTTCTTTACTTGCTTCTTTATTCTTACTTTGGTATGTTTTTTCACAGAATGACTTACATGTGTTTTGCATAATTACACATGTATAACATGTCAAATAGCTTACATTTTTAATGAGTGTCATAGGAGAAAGAGAGGGAATTTGGAACTCAAAATTGAAGGAAAAAATGTTAAAAATTTTTTACACATAATTGGGAAAATTAAATTTTAAATAAAATATATATATATATATGATCTTGTAGGTAGGGTTGATGAGCTTCTGTAAATTAATTAAGGTAGTCTGAAGAAGATAAGCAGACAGTTCGTTCTTGGAGACATAATGAAAATTCTTGCATTTTGCTAGAAACCTTTATTTTTTTTTTAATTCTGTACTCTGTTGACAGTATCACCTCTGCATCATGATGAATAAAGTATTGGATGAGAATGGTAGCAAAAAAATGACTTATCTAAGGATAAAGTGACCAATAAAACAAAACTATTTTCTGTTTTACCATTTTAAGACCCAAATCAAATTGATGATCTTGTGAATAGATATGTTAGACTTGAGCAAGCCTAGTTATTGTTGAAATTCTATACAAACTAAAGAGAATGAACACTGGTGTTTAATTGAAAAAAATTAAAAACTAAAAAAAAATGCACAATTGGATTTAGTTCCAGCTCTAAAATTTGCTAGTTTTATAACTTGAATAAAGACATTCTATATTCTGAGTTTCAATTTTCACATCTGCAAAATACTTGCACACTTCCATTTCACTGAGTAGACTGAGTAAAGTATTGGATAAATGGAAGCTGTTATACAAGTGGCAACACTATAGCTCAATGTCTTAATCAGCTACTTCTGGTACCATTTTGATTTTTATGAGAATTGTAATAATACATTTTATGCAACTAACATGGCATGTGACACTCTTGCCATGGATTCATTAGAACATTGATTTTGATGTTATTCCTAGTATTATAATAATGTAGGCAATGCAATCTCAGCAGAAAGCAAGGTCCCAATAGTAAGCAATTTTAGTAGAATGTATCTGTTCATTGCATCTTGGCATTGCCTTGCCTTTCATTTCATTTCAAAAGTGCATTGTGCTGGAACCGGCTATTTGCTGCAAAGTAATCAGGAAAAAGAGCCTCATAGAAGCTACTAACACTACAATTAAAATATACAATACTTGTGCCTTTTGGTCACTACAAATACAATGCTGCTGTTCCATTGCCTAACCACCTAAAGATCATTTATCCCCATCCAAAATATGTTGATATATTTAAAAATTTTCTAGAAATTAGAACACAATATAACAGCCTCTTTCATAATCTCTTTCATATATGACTACTTCAAAAAACAAAAGTAGAAAAACACCATTCAAAATTCTTTATAATTCAAAATGTATGCAGTATGCTTTCTAAGTTAACTCACCAAAATTTGCTTTTTTTTGAAACTTCATATAGCTCAATATTGCTTGGTAATATAGATCCCAGGGTAAATTAATGAGCCATCCCACATACTCCCATTTCCAAATATTTTATCATGCGTACTTTGAAGCTACAATGATGGAAAAAATTAGATACCATTTATTAAAAATAATTTTAAATTTGAAATCATTAAGTTTTATTTTGTCTTATAGAAATGCAATAGATGAGAATCTGGACCAGGGGGATGATTCTCATTCTACTTACTCTGTAAGAGTATTATTTCTCCTTTAGTCTCTAGACTATGCAGAAATCCCATAGCATTATAATATATCAAATTTATTAGTATTGAAGAAAGACATAACTTTTTAAGTAAAACCTACAGAATATATTATCAAATATATATTATATATCAAACATATAAAATATATATTTTATATGTATTCATATATGTACATTTATTTTTGTTCAAATATTTGTTCATATAAGAAATATATGTATATGTATATATATATATATATTTATATTTCACATATGTGAGTTCATTGGTGTAGAGAGATCATCATATGGAAATTCCCAGATATAACTTCTCCATATGCAGCTGTAGAATGATATACCTACCACATAGACAATGTTAAAAAAGTAGGAATTGAGCAATTTCTTCCTTTCTTGATTCTTATGCCATCACCATACCATAACATCACTGTCATCTTCTTTTCTTCCTCCTTTTTATTCTCATCATCCTATATAAGATTTGACCCATCTTTTCTAACTTCAAAATCAATGCTATTTTCATTCAACCATGTTGCAATGATAACTTGACCACCTCATCCTACCCTATCCCACGCTCTATTAGATCAGATCCCCCAGGTCCCATCAATGTATTTATGAAATAGCTATTAGACTGAGCTAGGTGCTACAGATACAGAAGCAAAAGGAAAACTCTTCTTTTAAGGAGTTTATTTTTTATCAAGAGAAATTCTACAATCATGTAAAGGAAAAATAGAGCACTCAAAATATAAAGTGAATACATTTTACAGGGATAGCTCTAATACCTGAGAATCAGGAATTCTTTGATTTAACTGTTATCAGGATAAAATGAAATGAGGAATGTGAGAGTCTTTTGAAAAATAAATGATTATTAGGTCACAATTCAGATTTCATTGCTTTTGGCCCAAAGGTCATTGCCAAAGGCAGAAGTTGAAAGAATTAGGATTAGCATTATCCTCAGCAAATTACAGATTGAAGATATTTAAAAGTATGTAAATTTGTGACAGTTAAGGGGTTATTTTCTGAAAGGTATCAATAATTCAATGGGCATAAACTCAAGTTTTTTCTTGTTTTGTTATTGTTATTGTATAGATTTTCAATAATAATAATAATAATAATAATAATAATAATAATAATGATAATAAAGTTCTGTGAAGTCACATCTAACTTTTCATGACCCTGTTTGAGGTTTTTCTGGGAAAAGATCCTGAAACGGTTTGGCATGTCTTTCTCCAGTGGATTAAAGTAAACAGAGGTTAAGTGACCTGCCCATGATTACACAGCTAGTAAGTGTCTGAGACAAGTTTTGAACTCTGGTCTTCCTGATTCAAGACCTAGTGTCCTATCCTGTGAGCCATTTAACTGCCCATTCAACACTAATAACTAGAATTTATGTAGGATTTTAGGGTTTACACAGTTCTTATCAAATGTTTTCTCATTTGATCTAACATTGCCCCTGAGTAGGTGCTATTATTTTTATACCCATTTTACAGATGAGGGAACTGAAGCAGAGGTTAAGTGACTGACCCAGGGTTATATCACAACTAAATATATGTGGAAAGATTTGGACTTGGGTCTTCTTGACTCCATATCCATTTCTACTCACTATACCTCACCTTGTTACAGAATAACAAAAACAAATTTAGTTAGTATCATCCTCAAATGTCTCTTTTCCATAAATCAAATTTCAGATAGTTTTTAAGTTTCTTCTGTTTAAAGATCTTAACAACATGGCCAACCTCTATCTTTTTAATCTTCATGCACTTCTTCCCCTCAAATCCTGGTTCTTAAATGCATATATTTTGTGTTCCATTGACATTGACCTCCTTGTACCTACTCAAAAGAGAAATTCCATCTGCCAACTCTGGTTATTTCTCACTGGCTATTCCCCATACCTGGAATTCTCTCCGTCCTCCTCTCTGCCTCCTGGTTTCTCTGATTTCCTTTAAGTATCAACTAAAATGCTACTTTCTCCAGGAAACCTTTATAATTCTCCATAATCCTAAAGGTTTCCCTTTGTGGATCATTTCCAACTATATTCTGTTTTGTATATGTTGTTAAAATTGCTTGCATCCCCCACTAGACTGGGAGCTCATTAATAATAGAAACTATCTTTTATCTTTCTTCCATCCCCAGTATTTAGCATTGTATCTGGAACACAAAAAGTGTTTAATACATGTTTATTGACTGACAAAATGGTGTTTTTGCTTCTTTAGGTCCCCACTCAAATTCTTTGTAATATCTAAAGGCAAATTGGATAGAATCCCCCAAACTGATTTACAGTATCAGTGAAAGCCATTTCTGATTTTACTCACTTCTGAATTTCCCCAATCTCAATCCCTTTAACTTGAAAGTGGATGATATATTATAGTTAGGGTTTTGTCACATTTACTAAATATTTTCCAAATGAACTGTAACTAAATTCAAAGAGAAGTGTACACCTCAGAGTTGTTAATTAAAAAGGCACTCTGGAATAAATAAACACATATGCTGTTGATTAGCCACTCTTTAGGGGTCAACAGTTGGGATATCCTGCTGCCTGTCTATTAATTGTTGTCCAAAATTTTAGCAGGAACTATTTAATGATCTCTTGTGGCTTGGTCCATATGGCTCTCTCATTTCATTTGCCCATAAATATTAATTTTTCTCTTTTTGGAGGGGTGTGGTAAAGGGTAGCTTTCTTTTGTATTATGTGCTTGGAGCATTTCACATATTTACAAAAAGAATCTAGAGCATGTATGATCATGTATAATACAGTGGATTTTACTAATTCATTGTAACAATATAAATCTGTTAAGGAAAATTGAATTAATAATGTTAAATAGTTAAGGAACTTAAAGACCCCAAACTGCAAGGACAGAGTAATTTCTTCAAGTTCCTCTTCTCATTCATTTTCATCAGTTCCTCCTTACTACCAATAAAAGATTTTTATATTTCCTTTATAATATCTAATTGATAGTTATTTGGAATGTTTAGATGCATAGTAATAAGTACTTTTAATTTTATAATAATTAATTTGCATGAAACTTACCTAATTGTAGAAACTTATCGTACATCTTGTTCTTCTGGTGAGGATTAGTTTACAGATAGTAAGAGCTGATACTTAAAGGTTTATAAAACATTTTCAATTCAATTCAACAAACTTTTATTAAGCAAGAAGGCAAGTTAGTCCAGTGCAGTAAAAGCAAACTAAAATATAAATATTCAACTAAAGTATACATAAAAAAAATCTATATAGCTTTATATTGACTTAGTTTTAAAATGTAATTTTAGCTGTTTATTTGTGTTTATATATTTTATCAAATGTTTCTTAATCACATTTACATCTGATTGAGTCTGTACTCAGAAATGCTGATCCCCATGCCATCTGAGGGCACCATATTTAATACCCTTTAACTAGTAGATAGAAGATCTGCCTCAGAGCCAAGAAAATTTCAAATCTTCCCCTTTCCACCTCAACACATTCTTGATATTTGACTAGATAAGTTGCTTAACCTTTAGTGCTCCCCAAAACTCTCAGTCTATAAATTTCAGCAATGATGCAGATTTATTTTGTAGTGGAAGTTTCTCATGGAAAGAATCCTCTATGGATTAAATTAGAAGTTCAGGTTTATTAGGTTTTTTTTTAATGATTAAAAACCAAGCATATGAAGACAAACTCCATTTTTACGTAAGAAAAATCCTAGGATAGAATTAAGTAATTTTTCATGGTTATACACTAAGAGTAAGAGTCAAAATTCATCAAAAGACCTCTTTCATCTCCAAGCCTTGTACTATTACCACTGAGTCATACTATTTTTCATATAATTTAAGCTATATTTTTAGTTCTGAAAGTTTTTTAAAGACTTTACACTACCTGTCACCAACCAATCTTTAAAGCATTATTTCTAGGTCCCCCTTCACTTAAAACAGCAAACCAGATTACTCATCATATGCTTTCCACATTCTTTTATTCATGCCACTACATAATCTAGAATGTTTTTCACTCCTTTGCTGCCTCCAGAAATTGAGTCCATCCTTCAGAAACAAACCCAAATACCATCTTCCCCCCCAGATCTACATTGATTCACTCAGTCAAGAATATTTCTTTTCTCATAACTCTCATGGTCCTTGTTCTTTCTCTATCCTATTGTTTAAGTGTCAAGTTAGTAATGTAAGTTAGTAAGTAAGATATAATTAGTCTTTTCCCGCCTACTTTCCAGGTCTCAATTTTACTTAAGACATTACCCATTCATTGGTTAAGGCTAGGTAAGAAGAAATGAGACAAAAATTGACCTCTTTTTACATAGTCAAAAAAATCATTCTGGAAGGAGAATTTTAGGGTTTGTGAATAGAAACAATTGCTATTTTCACTCCTATGAGACATAGGTACACCAATAATGACCATATGAAGTTTGGGCTGGAATGTATTGACCAATCAAGGAGAGTCAATGATTTGCGTTTCAGTCATGAGCCATAAAAAATAATCTAGCCCTTAAACCCCAAATCTAATTTAAGAAAGTTATTGATAGATTATGATTTTTGTTTTTTATTACATTATTTTTAAATTACTTCATTTTGAAAAAATTTCAAGAGGAATTTTTGCAATTAAAAAATGTTATGAACAAGGAAAGATTACATTTCAATCATTTCTCAGTTTCTTTGGTTTAAATTATTGGTTTTTTTCTCCTACCAACTACAGTTATGGGTAAACTAGAAAATGTCTATAAATTAGAAATTTTATTAACAATTCCTCATCTAATACATTTTTTCAAATTATATCACAAGGTCAAACATAAATCAATAACTCCATGTTCCTGGTTCAAAATATGCACCCTAGCCTGGAATCTCTGAACCTTTGATCTATAACCAAATCTTAACAAGTCCCATAAATTCTTTACCTCCTTAAATATCAGAAATGCTATCATACCTTGTTCAGTTACATTGACTATATTGATTGTCTTTCTACCACTCATTCCTCCTCACTGCCCCTCCCCACTCCCAACATTGCCCAGATTCACAATGCTCATGAGTAAGCACCAATAGAAAAAAATATAACTCATGCGGCCTATTACATTTTTTTTAACCAGAGAACAAATTAGTTCAAAGCAAATTTAAATAATGAAGTAGCAAACCAACATAGGAAATACAATTACAGGAAAAAAGATCTTAAATAAACAAATAGGGCACCCCACTGGGGAATTCATGTGGAAGATTTATATTAACAGTAAATATTAATGATAGAAATATAATAATTGGGGTACAAACATGATGAGCACATATAGCATGTATACTAGCCTACTCACACCTCAGGTGATATCCTTTTGCTGCACTTTGCAGGGCAGTATTTCCTCTATCCACTTGTAGTGTTATCTCTGGCATCTCTACCTAAATTCAAAATATTAATAGAAACATTACTAGTTGTGGGGGGAAACTATAAATACAAAATATCTGCTGAACAATTGGGGAATGGCTGAGCAAACTGTGTTATATAAATGTTTAATTAAATCTTACTGAATCATAGGGGATAGCTAAAACAAAGAACTCAGAAAAACATGGGAAGTTTTGTACAAAGTAGGAGAGTATACCCCAAAGTACAATATACACAATGACTAAAACATTAAAAAGTCAATATTGAAAGCAAACTAAACTTTGCTCAAGTATAACAGACAATAGTTGTTACTATAAGATAAACACTAAAGAATACATATTCCATTTCTATCAGGATCTATAAACAAATTCTAGAGAAATGCACTATATGATGTGGAGAAAAACAGTGTTGTTTATTTGGGGGGTTGGGGGAAAGTGTTGATTTAAATCAATTATATAATTAATTCCTAAGAATAGACTAAAAGAAAGGAATAAAATAATGTCCCACCCTGTCCCACAATTTACACTTTTTTTGGATTAGATTCTTACATGTTTATGCTCCTAGGGGGAATAAAAACCAAAACTTAACATGAGGAAATTCCTCAGCCCAGATTGCATCTGTTTGGGGACTCAAATCTCTTTCTTTTGCTTTCAGTAACTTCTGCCCCTCTCTTTGGAGGGCTAAGGGTAGAACAAAAAACTTCTCCTAAACCTTCCATTTAAAAAAGGCATGGAGGGCTCATAGCCCAGTCATTTCCTATCAGTTGTGTTTCTTTGAACTATTAAACTTCCTTGTGTGTATTATCTTCCCCATTACATTATAAATTTCTTGAAAGCAGAAACTGAATTTCATTTTCTGTTTTTTGTCCTCAATACTTAATCTAGTTACTGGTTCATAAAAAGTGCTTAGCAAATGTTTATTTAATTGAATTGGTTTCTATTATCTTTCTTATTGCTAAACTGCCTAAATATGTAGGTCATCTGTTAGATGAATTATAAATTGCCATGTTCTGCTTTTATATAGAGAAAGATTTTTTTAAAAAGAAACTATATAATTGTATTCTAGTACTTTATCAGATATTCTATTAGAAATCTGAAATTTGAACCAATATAATAAAAATGACAATTCTACATAAATTAATTTCCTTGTTCAGTTCCATACAAAACTGAAAAAATAATTTTATAGAGCTAGAAAAAAATCAAAACTAGAAAAATTCAACTGGAAAAACAAAAGGTTAAGACTCTCGAGGTGGTCAAGCCATACTAAATCTAATATTGTGTGATAAAATGGTAATCATCAAAATTATCTTGAACTTACTAGGAAATAGAGTGGTGCATCAGTAGAATAAATGGAGTATATGAGACTCAATAATAAATGGTCTTAGTAATCTAGTGTTTGATACATTCAAAGACTAGTTTTGGGGTCAAGAATTAACCTTTTGCCAAAACCTCTGGTAAAAATAGAAAATAGGATGGCAGAGATTAGGCAAAGCCCAAGTTAATATCTAAGTGGGTACATGATTTAAACATAAAGAGTGATGCCATAAGTAAATTGGACCAACAAGGAATAGTATTCCTGTCAGATTTATGGAGAAGCCTTATGACTAAAGAAGAGATAGAGAGCATTACTATATTAGATAGAGAGCATTAGATATAAAAGAGATAATTTTAATTATATTAAATTTAAAAGATTTTAAAGAAACAAAACCAATACAACCCAAGATTAGAAGGAAAATAGAAAATTAGGAAACAATTTTTCTTGCAAACATCTCTGATAATGCCCTCATTTTTTAAATATATAGAGAATTCATTCAAACATATAAGAATACAAATCATTCCACCACTGATAAATGGTCAAAGGAATGGGCAGTTTTCAGATTTAAAAAAATCAGTCATTTAAAGTTATATAAAAATGCTTTAAATCACTATTAGACACATGTAAATTAAAACAACTGCAGGGGCAGCTAGGTGGCATAGTGGATAAAGCACCAGCCTTGGAGTCAGGAGTACCAGGGTTCAAATCTGGTCTCAGACACTTAATAATTACCTAGCTGTGTGGCCTTGGGCAAGCCACTTAACCCCGTTTGCCTTGCAAAAACCTAAAAAAAAAAAATTAAAACAACTGCTGTATTACCCTACAGTTAGGATTGGCTAATAGGACAAAAGAGGAAAATAATACTTATGGGACGGGATATGGGAAAATTAGAACATTAATGCACTGTTGATGGAATTGTGAATTGATCCAACCAATTTGGAACTATACCCATTGGGTAATCAAGCTGTGCATATCCTTTAATCTAGAAATACCACTTCTAGGTCTATATATCCAAAAAAAAAGACTTAAAGACTTTAAAAGGGGTGGGGGGGGAGGGTAAGAGGACTATACAAAAATACCTATGTTAGCTCTTTTTTGTAATGACAGAAAATTGGAAATTGAGGGAATGTCCATCATTTGAAGAATGACTGAACAAGTTTTGGTACTTGATTTTTTTTGTTTGTTTTTGGGATTTTGCAAGGCAAACGGGGTTAAGTGGCTTGCCCAAGGCCACACAGCTAGGTAATTATTAAGTGTCTGAGACCAGATTTGAACCCTGGTACTCCTGACTCCAAGGCCGGTGCTTTATCCATTACACCCGCCACCTAACCACCCCAACCAAGAGAACAACTTTAAAAAATAAACCTAGAAAAACAAAAATTAGAAAGCTATGAGAATTATGACCAATACAATAACCATTCATATTTCTGGTGGACTTATAGCAAAACTAGCTACTGAATAAAAATTAAATATAGAATTAAGATTACACATTAAGACATGAGACATACATACTTAAAAATGTGAATACACACATATGTGTATGAATATCCACACATACATATTGTGTGAATATACACACAATACCCATTGGTTTTTCTTACATCCTCAGGAAAGAGAGTCAGTAGAGGAAGTTAATATAGAATTGAAAATAAAATAAAATTTAATTCAAAAATAGTATTACCTATAATGTTTTAGTTTTTCCCCCATAAAATTTTATAGAATAATTTATATTATAAATTGATGTTGCTCTGAGCTAGGACAATTCCCCATTTTCTAGAAGGTCAAGTGGTAAACAAATTGATGACTAAAATTGTTTATCATACTTTTAATAGAATTATAAATTTAGATCATTGAAGTATTTTGGAGATTATCTAGTCTAAATTTTATAACTGAGGAAACTGAGAACTAGAGAGATTATATGACTTGTCAATAGTCATATAGCTATTCTATGTATAGTTTAATAAATAACTGCCTAAATCAAGGTCTAGTCTTCTATTCCACATTTTCATCTTCTTATTGTGAACAATGATTTAATTTGGTTAAATTATGATATTATAATCATCAATTACAATATTCCTTTCTCATCTATTTCTAATTTGGTAATTTAAAAATTTATTGAATAGTTCATGTATATGATTATATAGCAATACTGAAAAACTTAAGAACTCTGATCTATGCTTGGCCAATCTTAATACCAAAGTTTCTATAATGATATAAGTTTCCCACCTTCTGATTTAGGTGATGGATTTAGGAGGTTATATTTTTTGACCATGGTCAAATTTGTTTAGTTGAAGAATTTCTCTAGTTGATTGCTTATATTTGTTATCAGGGATTTCTTTATTTTTTTCCTCAATAGGAGAAGAGATGAAGGGAAAAGAAATATATTATTTTATTCATTGAAAAAAGTAAAATTGTTTTTTTTCCAAAAATAGATATGCTTGTTATTTTCCCACTTAGAATGTAAGTTTTGTAAGGGCAGGGCCTTTCACTTTTTTTGTCTTTGATTCTCCAGAATTAGACTAATAGATATTTAACAAGTGCTTATTTATTAACTGAATGTATGATTTAATTTTTAATGCACTGTGCTAAATATTAGAGATATCAAGAAATGAAAAACAAAATCCCTGCTTTCAAGAAGCTCATGTTAGTGGTTTGAGATTACTATTTCCTCTTAATTCTAACTTATGTCCCCTTGAAATTCTGAAGTTTAAGTTCCCCAAATTAATTCTTTTAAAAAACCTTTTTTCCTGTAAACTACTTGGAAATTTTATTGATATATCATAAAATTGGTTGCAGCTAGGTGGTACTGATGTGCAGCAATGGATAGAGTACTGTCCCTGGAGTCAGAAGGACCTTGTCAAATCAGGCCTCAGACACTTAATACTTTCTTAACTATGTATCTTTAGGGAAGTCACTTAACCCCAGTGTCTTGCAAAAATAATTTAAAAAAATATATATCACTAAATCTGCAGAAAAAAATAGTATTTTGTTATTGAATCCATGTGGCTTAACCATGGAAAATTCATGTCACTTCAATTCTTTGTCTTCACTTATTTCAGTAAAATATATTTAACTGTGTCTTGCTAGACTGATTGCTAGACATTTTATAATTTTTGTAATGTTTTAACTGAAATTTCATTTTTAATTATATCCAGCTGATTTTTGATACTAGCAAATAAGGATTTTTCAAAATATTTTGAAAACTCATTTTAATGATTTCAATTTGTTTTCTGATTTCCTGGTTATTTTTTAATCATGCCATCTACAAATAATGATATATATTACCCTTTTCCTACATAGATCATTTTGATTTCTACAATCTATCTCATTTTTGGTAGGAATTCTAACTAAAATAGTAGTGGATAAATGAAGTATAAGAGGTTGAGACTTATCTATTTAGAAATGTTTCAGCATTTATTAATTGAAATAAATCCAGTTTTTGGCTTTAGATATAAACTTTTTTATTAAAATGGGTCTGCCCATGTCTATTTTTATGAGTTTTAGCTAATATAAGTTCTATATTTTGTCAAATATATTTCCAATCAATTGATAAAATTAGTTGATTTTATGTGATTAAATAGACTAATTGTATTTTGAAGTTCATATATAAATTTTGTTTTGCTGCATCAATGCAGTATTTTATTGGATTTTTATTGAAATAGTTTTCTCAATATTTATTAGTACTGTTGATCTTTAATTCTTCTCTGCTTTATTTTTTTCTAATGTTAAGTTATATGAAATAGAAAGGTCTTTTTCTCTGTCTGTTCATCAAATTTCCTCTTCAATTCATCTTTCTAAGATGGAGATCTTTATGTATTATTTTATAAATTTGTATTTATATCTTTGTAATTAATCATCCATTTACTTTAAATTCTCAATTTTAGTTGCATATAAATGGTGATAGTGCCTCCTTATGATTCTCTTTATGTCCTCTCATTCATTGTGAATTCACTTTATTAAATATTTCTATTAATTGATGTTCTTTTCTCTTATAGGTCAGATGAGCTAAAGTTTTGTTGATCCGTTTTTTTGTCTTTTTATTTTAGAAAGCCAGCTCTTGGGGCAGCTAGGTGACCCTGGAGTCAAGAGTACCTGGGTTCAAACCTGGTCTCAGACACTTAATAATTACCTAGCTGTGTGGCCTTGGGCAAGCCCCTTAAGCCCATTTGCCTTGCAAAAACCTAAAAAAAAAAGCCGGCTCTTAATTTTGTTACTTCTTTTGACTTTTCTTTGTTTACCATTTTATATGTTAAGCATTGATTCTTTTTGAGATTTATTTTTTATTTATATTTTGTTATTTTTCTATCTTCAAGGTTTTCAAAAATTATATATCAGTTCATGAATTCTTTTTATTATTCTAATGTATATTTTTAGAATTATGCTATTCTTCTAATGAGTGTTGTTTTTTGTACACCCCCCCCCCCCAATTATATTGTGACAAAAGCATTTCCCATTGAACTGAAGTTCTGGTCCCTTCTCTGGTATACATTCTTTCATCCTTTTTTTTATGGTCTTGGTCTCTGACTTTGAGGATGTATCAGTGATGATGGACAACTGAGACAGAAAGTTATCTACTCTGTATGCTATTAAGAGAAGACAGTGAAAGCTTTGTTTCTCTGTCATTCCTTGCCCTTCTCCTTTCCTCTTTCCTCATTCCTTCTTCTTCCCTAATTTTTTTTTTGCTTTCCTATACCCATCTCCAATTACTCTTTCCCTGAGATCCTACTCTCTTGATTAGTGATTGCTTATCCCAGGAGTAGGGAAGTGTGACCTTCAGGACATCTGGTCTGGTTCTGCCTTGGCAATTACAGGCAGAACTCATAATTTGAATAAATCTAGAGGTTTTAGGGAAGAACTGATTAAATTTTTGACCAGTATGGGAAAAAGATTCCTCACCCCTGGCTTATTCTAAAACACAATTTCAAAAAGTCTTATCGTACTACACTTCACTCACTCTCTCCAACCACTTCTCTAGGTTAAATGACTGTATGTCCTTTCCTTTGTTTCCATCACTTCCAGTTCTGGAACTATGAATCATAAAAAGAAAAGTTTTTCTATTGTTTCAGGATTATAATCTACTACTCTATGATACCACTTTCTAGGTCAAATGCCCCTCTCTAATCACCAGATGAAAATCTGTATTGTATTAATATAAAGATTGTTCTTAAAGATCAGTCCTGTCAGATTTTGTGCTTTTATGTCCAGCCCTTAGTCTAGTTCATGGTATAGAGTAAAAGAAAAGTATTTTTCATTTAGTTCTTCATACTCTTTCCCATTCTCTTTCCCTTTTATTTATTTTATTTTATTTTCAATTTATAAGTCTTTATATTCTCTTCTATCACTATCCCCAATTAAGAATAAAACCCTTGTAACAATATACATAAATTCATAGCTAAGCAAGCATATTTCCATGTTTTCCTACATCTAAAATTTTTGTTTCATTTTGTATCTTCAGTCCATAGCTTCACTTTCAGGAGATGGGTTATACATCTTTTATTATACATATTCCAGATTCATAGAATCCCAATTGGCCATTGCATTTATCAGTTTTTAACTCTTTTCAAGTCATTTCTCTTTATATTATTGTATAAATTATCCCAGTTTTGCACTTCGCTCTACATCAATTTATACAAAGCTTCCTAAATTTTAGAGAAATTTTTGTTCCCTTCATAGTTTGTTATTGTACAAGGTTATATGTATATATGTATTTATAATATATATAATATATATGTGTGTGTGTGTGTGTGTGTGTGTGTACAAACATATACATACCATGTTGTGTTTAAGCATTCTGTGCTTGATGAGTTCCCTCTTAGTTTCCAATTTTTTGCCTCCCAAAATGAACTGCCATATTTTTTGTACATATGGGTCTTTTTTTCACTTTCTCTGATCTCTTTGGGATATGGACTCAACACTGATACTTCTAACTCAAAGGAGACATACACACATATGTGTGTATGTGGATATGTCTATATGTCTATTAATATATTCTTGCATATCATTCCAAAGTGCTTTCCAGAATGGCAATTCAGAGTACCTCCAATAGTGTATTCATGTGCCTATTTTCCATAATCTCTCCAACATTAGTTGAAACATTTTTCATATGACTGTTGATGGTTTATTATTTTTTTCTTGAAAAATTTCCTGATCCCTTATCTTTTGCTCTTTTATCAATGTTATTTATTTGAATCAACTCATTATGTAATTTAGAAATAATGCCAGCATAAGAGGTACTTGCTTCCAAATTTTTCCCATTATTTATACTTTTAATCTTAGCAGCATTTTCCCCCAAACATTTTAATTTTATGCGATCAAAATTGTTTGTTTTATCTTTTGTGATCCTTTATAATCCTTTGGTCATGATCTCTTTCCCTTTTCATAGATCCAGTCATCTCCCCATGTCTTTTCTACTCTCCTTTCTCTCTCTTCCCCCTCCCCTCCCCTCCCCTCCCCTCCCCTCTCCTGTCAGCTTATGTTTACATATCTGTGCATATAGACACATTTCTGTGTTAAGGGAAAACTTTCTCAATGGCATATTCATTTTCTATGTAGAAATTCTTTTTAAAACACTTTCACCCTTAAAGCCCTACTTTGGTGCATTATCAATAACGCAAAAATGGCCCTTTTTTATTTTTGAAAGTTATACCAGCAGATCTGGCATAGACAAGCTCTATAAGTTCCTACTAAAAGCTAAAAAGGCCTTGGTTATATCCCCTATATGTCATCAAAGAATCCTCAGAAAAACCCATCAATAGGCAGATCATATAATCACAAATGCTCCAGAAATAGTAACCCCCTAAGATCTTGCTAAAATTCTAGAGACATTGAAATCTGTATTAGTGGAGTGCTTATCCACATCATAGAGATTCTTAAAGTATGGAGGTAGTGTTTCCATATACATTCTCAGAAATGTTTTCCAAAAGTGCAAAATAACATAGTAAATAATATAGTGATATAGTAAAACTAGGCCAAGTAGCTGTGAATATTCATAAGAATTGAACATGTGTAGAAGAGTACTTTTAAAAATTTAATTTCTTCATAATATCTTCTTCCTTTAAGCCTCTATTAAATGTAAGTCCAAAGTATTGTGCACTGCTGCTTTACATAATGGAAGGTACTCACACTCATCCTGACCCTCACAAATACATATTTATTTTAGATCAGTAATCTCATGTGAATTTTGTTCAAACAAAATAAAAAACCACACCAACTCAGACTCTTTCAGCAGTCAGTAAATATGAAGATCAGCCATATCTCTGTGAACTGAAAGATTGGCATAGCTGAACTATTAATTTATATCAAGGGAACTTGGTTGCATATTTACTTTCCTGCCACATGTTGTATTGGGTCACTTCTGCAGTTGGTATTTGCATAAAGTTAAGCATGCAGAAAAGGCGGTGCTTCTATTTGCATTTTTTATGTTGGGTACCTCAGTCTTTGGGATAACAAGACAGCTCCTCAAACACTGTCCTTCTTTTCCTTGCAGTAGCACATTTCTTGCTATAAAAAAAATTCTTCCACATGTTTTTGGAATAGAGAAAGTAGTTCACAAAGGGTCTCTGCTTAGTAGTCACAAGGAAATATTTCTTGTTGAGATGACAGTACCTGAAATGTGAGAATAATGGGTAAAATTTATATATCCTCTTTTCCCCTCACCTCAAAATCTTCTCTCCATTCATTAACATATATATATTTTTTGCTAATAAACTTGGGAAAGGCAATACCTGAATACTAAAGACAAATTAGAAATAAGTAGATTCATTTTAAGCAAATATGTCTGGTAGCCTGCAAAGTATCAAGTTAAAAGAGGCAAATAGTAACACTCTGTGAAAATAGCAACCGCAACTATGAACCAAAATATAATCAATATGTATATTTAACATAGGAAGGATTATTGTCAAATATTATTCCCTGTTGCTATACACCTACACTGAAGCTTAACTTTGAATTGAGAGGACTGTGACAGACATCTATATTAAGCATATCACTATGTTCATAACCACTTTAAATATTTATAAAAACTGAATAAATTCCATATGAAGTAACCATTATAAGAGGAAATCTGGCATAAGTAAAAAGGTGTAAACTCTCCTACTTAATTAAAATTTTTGAGGCCATCTCCAATTATCATCATACCATACCACAAAGTATTTCTGCCTCCAATGTGAATCTCCATCTCCTACCCTGATTAGTGAATGCACTCTCAAACCTAATGCTCACTAGTCTTTGTCATGTCATTTAGTCTTGTGGGTCCCCTTTCCACTTCTTGGGTTGAAAATCATAATTAAATTATCACTCCTATTCCTAGAAATAATAATTATATATTATCTTCCATTCTTGTGACTTTGCAAAATAAAATAATCTCTCTGGTCCCTCATATCTGGTGATCATTCTCTTTTATCTACTGGCTTCTGTTAGAAAGCAAATTCCTTGAGAGAAGGGAATGTCGTGCTTTTTGTATTTGTATCTGCCACATATATAGTAACACTTTTCGAATTCTTTTGTCTCATTCATTCATCTTCTTTTATTCCCATCCTCCAAATTTCAAAATCTTTCTTATTTCACCATCTTTCTCTTTCACTACGAGTTTTCTTGCCAAAGCTAATAATTCTTCATTTGTCCTTGATTATATTTAATCCAGTCTCTCCTTGGATCTTGCTCCAATCTCTAGTTCATCATCACTATCTCCCTGTCATGCTTTCAGCTAATAAACATCCTGTTGTAAACCCTGCCCTAAAAATACTTCCCTTGATCTGACTACCTTTCAGGCCATCACCCTTTCTCCTCACCTACATTGCCAAACTACTAGGAAGGGACATCAATGTACATTGCTCTGGCTCTTCTACTATCCAATCATATCTTACTTGGCTGCCATTCTCTTTCTTCTCACACAATCAATTAAAATTTATTAAGCCCCTTACTGGATTCTAGACACTGTGCTAACTACTAAGGATCCAAGAGTCAAAAGACAGTTTCTACTTTTAATGAACTCTTACTTCTCTCTTGAAGTTCATCAATGAGCTCAATTCTGTGTCCTTTGACATTAAGGTCATTTCCTTTGACTTATTTTTTTCATTGGATGCAATCAAATTCCTCATTTTTAATATACACTTTTCACTTGGGGTCTGTTACATTGCAGGCTCCTGATTCTCTTTTTATCTTTCTGAAACTTTCATTCTCATCTTCACAGTTTTATCTCTTTCCTTTAGATAAGTAAACATGAACAGCTTTCAAAACTCTGTCCTTGACCCTCAACCCCTTTTCTTCTACTCTTTATCCTTTGGTAATCTCATTCACAAATAAGATGTATTGTAGTGGGGGGGCAGAAGTTGGAGGAGCATTAGGGTCAATTGCATTATGTATTTGACTCCCCTTTTCTAAGTTATACAAGTTATATAATATATCTTCATCTCAAATGGGAATCATAATATAGACATGATGTAGTATTAACTACCTCCCAGGATTTCCATGATTTGTATGGAGCTTTTTAAGTCTTAATATTTTATAGCTAAAGATATAGATAATGATAACATAGACTTAGATAGATAGATGGATGGATAGATAGATGGATAGATAATTAGATATGTACATATATTTACACATGTATTCTATATTACTATGTGCCAGGCACTGTACTAATATCTTTTTAAAAATAATTGTTGGGACATTGAGGTAGCACAATGGATAGAGCACCAGCCCTGGAGTCAGGAGAACCTGAGTTCAGAATCTGGCCTCAGACACTTAATAATTACCTAGCTGTGTGACCTTGGGCAAACACTTAATCTCATTACCTTAAATAAAAAAAATTTTAATTAAAAATAAATGTTACCTCATTTGAACAAAAATGTAGGTGTTTTTATAATTATTCCAAAACTGAGGCAAACTAAGCTTAAGTGGCCTGCCCAAGATCACACAGCTAGTGAGTGTCTGAGGCTAAATTTCATCTCAGATCTTCCTTATTTCAATTTAGTGCTCTATTCCCTATAACACCTCATCACTCCTATATAAATGCCAATTATAATATTGATGCTTTAATGATCATATTTATTGGGAGATCTCCCAAATTTGTATCAATAGCCTTACTTCTCTTCATTTCAGTTACATCTTCCTCCTTTCCCACTGATTGTCAAGCATATTCATAGATGAAATCCAAAATCAATATATTTACAGATGAAAAGTTGATAATTTTTTTTCTGTTGATCTGAATTAGATCTCTACTTCTTAACAACCAGACTTCAAAACACAAAATTACCATTTTTTCCCCTTTCCATTCTCTCAATCCCTACATCTAGTCAAACACAAAGGTTGCACATGCTGGATCTGCAATATCTCTGGCATTCAGACCTTCCTTTCCACTGTTATCTTCATTTCCAATCTATGTAACTTTCTGTTGTTGCTATTGTTTGCCTCAAGTCTGACCCTATCTAATTCATGCTACTCAAGGTTATGCATGTAAACTTATTACTGTTCACATCTGATTCCATTATTCTCTTTTTCCAGTACCTTCAGTAACTCTACATTATCGAAAGGATAAAACATAAACTTCTTTGCTGGGCAGTAAAGCTTTGTACAATCTGATTTGAACCAATCTTTTTCATTTCATTCACATTCCTCCTCTCTAAGAATGAAATAATGAGGAGAGCATTTAGTATAAAAAGAATATTGATAAAATTCCAAATCTTTTGAAGCAGATTATATTATGATGAGAAAGATGTCTTCAGAATCAGAGAGATGGGTTCAAGCACTTTAAATCTGTGGGTTTTAATTCCCTCAATTGTGAGATGAGGAATTGTATTAGATGACAACTAAACTCCTATTCAAATCTAAACCTATGATCCTAAACTGAAAATAAGTTAGGGTTCTTGTTTTGGCATTATGAGTTCCGTATTTGGAACTTCTTATAAAGTTTTGTTTATTTTTTAAATCCCAGCTCTTTCCACTTATTTTCTATGTGATCTTAGGCAAACCATTTCAGCTCCTTGCCTTAATTTCTCCTCTTAAAACATGGGTCATTCAGGTCCCTGCCCTTCTAATCCCATGATTCTGCTATTTAATCAAAACTGATTTAGTGCCTTTTCTCCAATCTCATCCTTCCCTTTCCTACTTCTTCCCACGTGTATATGCCTGGCATTGATTTCTTCAAAATTTCTGCCTACTGAAAACTTTCACCTCTACTAAATATTGCATATGCTGTGTTTTGTCAGACTCCACTAATATATTGATTAGTTTTCCTGGGTTACTCCTTCTCTCAACTCTTTCACCCTCCCCATTTTATTTTTCTCCCTCTTTGTTACAATGTACACTTTACTCAATAAGGGAGGAAGGATACATTTGAGAATGAGAAAGTGAAACAAAATCAAAATGTTTTAGTAAACTAACTTCCTAATTTAAAGAAATAATAAAATTGTTTATGTTCCATCTCAGTTGCTACCTTCTTCATGAAGTCTCCTAATTCTCCAAAGTGGAAATGATACTTTCTTCTTAATTTTATCTTTACTAAACATTAATTGCATTTTAACTTGCCTTTATATATGAATTTTATTTCCCTATTAGTACTAATACCTAGTATGAATTTTTGTGCATAGCAGGCAATTTTAATAAATGTTTATTGGATTAATTTGTGTAAGTTATTATGTGACAATTTGAAACAATTTCTTGACATTTAAAAACATTGTATACATTCTAATTTGTATGACTGGTTTCAGTGTTACCTTAAACTGAAACTATTCCTGTTCATTTCTGTAGATCTAGTTAATGTTTATCATTATCACTCTTTGATTCTTTTCTTATAAACCAGGAAAAAGGGGGCATCTCTTTTTTAAAATTTTATTTATTTTGAGTTTTACAATTTTCCCCTAATCTTACTTCCCCCCACCCCCAACAGAAGGCAATTTGCTACTCTTTACTTTGTTTCCATGGTGTACATTGATCCAGATTGAATGTAATGAGAGAGAAATCATATCCCTAAGGAAGAAACAGAAAGTATAAGAGATAGCAAGATCAGACAATAAGATATCAGTTTTTTCCCCCTAAATTAAAGGTAATAGTTCTTGGTCTTTGTTCAAACTCCACAGTTCTTTCTCTGGATACAGATGGTATTCTCCATTGCACACAGCCTCAAATTATCCCATATTATTGCACTGATGGAATGTGTGAGTCCATCAAGGTTGATCATCTCCAAAAGTGGGCATCTCTTAAAACTTCTAATTTATTTATTTTCTATTTTGTGCATCACCAAAATCCAAAAAACAGATGAAGAGATTGTGAATTCTAAAACATGTATCTTTCTGTGACCTTTTGCAAGAACTAGGAGGGTCCACCACTTGCTTACCACAATATTGTACTAAGAACAATGCTTAGTAGTTGATTTCCCATGAAATCATTTTCGAATATCTCATGGTTTCCCTTGCATTAGATGTCTATATGCTACCACACCAGAATTAACATATGTATTTTTCCAAGAACAGGACTGAAAATTTGAAGCAATATTAATATTCTTTATTTCTCTATCCTTAAAAATATCAATTTCAATATTAAAAAATGGAAAAAATTATTTGACTGTAGGTTTCTAATGACAATTAAGGGCTACAGAATTAATGGCATATATTTGATTAAAGTTCCATATTCTCAAACACACCAACTTATTACAAAATACAAGCAACAGATTTTTAAATCTGTGAGGTCTTGCATGATTTAGTTCCTGATGAGGATAAGAATATAAATTCCCAAGTGGCTAGCTTCTTAGTTTTCCTATGAACTTTGAAACTAGCCTGCTATGGATATTATTGATTTAATTTTCTATTTCTTGTGATGAATACCAGCTACAGTTCATGAGTTTAACAAAACAGATTGTCTTTTTTCTGTGATTCTTTTTATTTTACAATAGACTTCAATAGAAAATAGTGCTCCGGACTAAATTTGCCATAACCAAATGGAAACATGGCAATAAGTAATGTGTGGTCAGTTATTTTGTCTCATATTTATTCAACAAAACTACTATTGATTTGTTCCAGCAGCTACCACCAAAACCACATGGGCTTGTCTGAACTCCTTGTAGCCAGGACAACACCTTATATCATCTGGGATATTTTCAGCTAGTGAAAGAATATTAGGTGAATTTTTTTTCTAATCATATTAAATTGTGAGTCAATCACTAAAATTGCTGACTATGAGAACTAAACTTTGAGATATAGTTTACAGTCATGTTTAAATACAACTAATAAATTAATCCTACATCTATTAAATAGGGGGAATTCAATTAGCACAATAGATAGAGTGCCAGTGCCTCATCTTCCTGAGTTCAAATCTGATCTCAGACATTTATTATCTGTGCAACTATGAGCAAGCCACTTATGCTGTTTGCCTCAGTTTCCTTATTTTTAAAATGAGTTGGAGAAGGAAATGGCAAAGTACTCCTGTATCTTATTTTTTTTAAAATGGGGTCACAAAGAATCAAACACTACTAAAACAATTGAACCACAAAATATTTCATGATGTCCATAATCATTATTATGATACATGGTGATTGGGCATATATGGTAAGCAGATCATAAACACACTGAAATAGACACATAGCATACAAATGCAGTTAGTACTACATTTAAGGTCATTAAGGGCAGTTAGGTGGTACAGTGGACCTGGAATCAGGGGGACCTGAACTCAAATATGACCTCAGACACTTGACTATTAGTAACTGTGTGATCTTGATCAAGTTACTTAACCCTGGTTGCATCACAGAACCATCTCCAGCCATTCTGATTCATATCTGGTCATTGGACCTAGATGTCTCCAAAGAAGAAAGTGAGGCTGGTGACATGGAACAGAACCCCCTCACTCAAATCCAATCTATTTGCTTGTCAAGACATCACCTCCCTTATGTCTTGGGCTTCTTCAAGAATGAAGTACTACAGGGTGGCTAGGTGGTGCAGTGGATAGAGCAAGGGCCCTGGAGTCAGGAGGACCTGAGTTCAATTCTGGCCTCAGACACTTAATAATTACCTAGCTGTGTGGCCTTGGGCAAGCTACTTAACCCCATTGCCTTGCAGAAAACTAAAAAAAAAAAGAATGAAGTACTAGTTGTACTCAACCCAAATCAATTTTTTAATGTTTCTTCACTCAGTCCTATGGTATCTATAATTACAGAATCATAAATTTTAGATTTCATATCAAAAGGGACTCTAGGAGTTATCAATTTCCATCTTCCCATTTTACAAATGGGAGGTCCAAAGAAGGGTATTCACTTACCTGAGATAATATCAAAAGTAAATGACAGAGATGGAATTCAAAATCAGAACTCTAAATCCAGTATGCTTTCTATATAATTTACAATTTTGACTCTCATTTTTAAATTAAAAAAAATTCCTTGGACTTTAGTGATCATTAACAAATTCAAACATTTTAAATACAATGAAGAACAAGAGAAACTGTCAGCTTTTTACATTTTAAAGAAAAAACAATTTAAAAATAACAAGAAAATGCATTATTTGTTTATCTCTAATCACTGTCATTATCAGAATCACCAAAACTTTTACCATCATAACCATCATCATATAATATACACATTCACTAAGGGATAAAAATTCTGGCTCATGGCTGGGAATTCATGATCCCAAACACTCCATACCCATGACCTACTCTTCTACTCTAAATCAGCTACTCACTGGAATGATCACCCTCTTTATTTTTGCCATTTCAACAAAATTGTTGAAAGTCTATAATTGAAAACCCTGACATTCCTTTCTACCTGACTGTAGTTTCATGTCATACCTTTTCTCCCTATTCCTTACTTTTCCTAAATCTATTTTTTAACTTCATTGACTCACTAAACCCTCCATACCTAAGTACTTTCTTATACCATTGCTTCACTTTCTGACCTTCCTAATTTGAACCCTAAAATTAATCTGTTTTACATAGTCCAATACTCTCAAATCACTTAACCATTTGTTCCTTACTTATTTTAGTTAATCTTCTTATTTGGAATTTCCATCACCACCTCTTCCTCTACTTTTACTTGGATACTGTTGAATAAATCCAAATAAATTGATTGGGTACCCTACAATTTTAATTTATTGCATGTCAAGAGATTCTTAATTTACCCCTGGCAATCTTTTAAGTTTTCCCTATTTGATTCCCTAATCCAATCCCCATAGAAATTATTCAGAACTTCTTTACTTGGTCTCTCCTCATCTTAGGACCTTTCTTGTTACATTATTAAGAAAATTGTGGTCATTCACTGTCCTTCCCCATTCTCTTCATCTCAAAAATCCCTTGTTATCATCCCTATCCCCAACTTCCTCCTCCCATGACCCCTTCCTGCCACAGACACATACATATTCTATATTTTCTCCAACTCTTTGACTAATTCATTATCCATCTGCTCACTAAGCATGGATAATCTCAAGATACTGTCCTACATCCTCTTCTCTACTTTCTCTCTACTATTTCCCTTAGTGAACTCTTGGTTTTGATTTTCAGATCTGTAAATCTAAGACCACATCTTCAATTATCTGCTGAACTGGTCTACTGGATGTCTCATGAGTATTACCACTCAACCTGCCAAAATATAATTCATTATCATCCTGTTCTTCCTCTAATAATATCTATTCCTGAGTTATCCTATCACCTTATTTGTCACCTACATTGGTAACTTTAGAGTTACCATATTTTCCCTAGGCCATAAGAAGACCAATTATAAGAAAGGAGACTTTCTAGAGAAGTGAAGATTGCTTTAGTATATGAGAGCTGTCTTTAAACATTTGAAGAGATGACATGTGGAAAAGGGATAAAATTTTTTTCTGTTCGGCAATAATCAGAACAGTGTATAGTAGTTACAAAAACACAGAGATCTGAGGTGAGAAAAAGCATTCAAATAATTAGTGACATACAAAAATGAAATGACCTGCTTAGGAAGCACTGGGGTATCCTCACTACAGATACTATTGTTCTTCATTCATTACACAAAATCATCAACCTCACACTCTTATAGTCATCAAAGTCCAGAGAAAAGATGAAAGTTAAGATCCCTGGTATGTCCCAGGATTCAGTGGATGACTGTTGTTTTTTCTGTCTGATCAAGTTCTAAGCTCTGCATGGTGCCTGCCTCAACCATCCTCATTGTTATTAAAACAAAATGTTCTCATTTGCCCATTCTACAGAGGAATGTCTTCATATGCTTGGGAAGGATACCTCCCTTAACTCATCAACAGGTTATGAAGCCTCTTGGATATCATTAAACTGTGACTTCAAGAGGCTGTATTTATTCAGTGACCTCACCCCAGGAAAACCATTTCAGGCCACTAGAAGTAGATCTATAAGAAAAGGTTAAATATGAATGACCAAATAAATATGTTCTTATCATATTGCCTTCCAATAAGCTCCATTATATTGAATCCCTTTCTGGACTCCCAGACAAGAGTTGAAGGGGTGGGAGATAAGGATGACAAGGGAGACAAATACTCCATCAAGATCTCCAAATCTTATTTATTTACCAAAACACCAGTGCTTAAATACCTTTCCAGTCTCTAATCCACTCCCACTCCCAGGCACTTAGTAAAATAAGACTCTGGTACTCAAGGACACCAGGTGATGATAGTTTACATTGCTCCCATACACAACAGTCCCTAACATATCCCCCTTTTTTGTTTTTTAACCAAAATTATTACATAAGGAATGCTACATAAATTATAAACAAAAGTTCAAAAATAAATGTCAATGGTAAAACCCAATATTCCTAAATTCATTAAAATACATTTTCCCCAATTTACAAAGATTACAAATTTTTTTTCTTTTGCCAACAAAAATCCTTTCAAAGAAATCAAGTTCAAAATTCAAACTAAAAGGAGTAACATTTAACTTTACCTATTTCAGAAGCATACACACACAGGAGTTTAGACACTAACACAAACACAGAAAACAATTATCTTGTATTTCAAACTTATCAAAGTGAGGACACTTATAGAAACATTTCCCCCCCTCCCTTAATTCCTCTTAATGCTGGAGTCTTCCCTCTGTTGATTTTCTCCAATTTGTCTTAAATCTTTGCAGATAGTGGTTTGCATATTGTCTGCCCCATTAGGATTGGAGTTTCTTCAAGGATTGTATTGCTTTTTTCTTTCTTTGTAACCAGTTACTTATACTGGTTACTGGTTACAATGTAGTGTTTGCTACACAGTAAGCACTTAATAACTCTTCCTGACTAACAGAAGGAAAAAATTCTTCAGTTCAGAGTTGTACTGGAAGATCTCTAATGTTCCTCCCAACTCTGAGATAACAAAAGTCTATTGAGTACATATCATGTCAAAGCATTCTCTCTGATACTGTAGAGGAGATAGAAAAGAATAAGATATAATCCTTACTCTCAAGGAATTTACTGATTACTTTGAAGTATCAAATATAGAAATGAAATAAATATTCCTTCTGAAAACCAAACCAAGATTTTGTGAGCAGTTTATGTGGAACAGCTTGAATGATAAATTCATTTTGCAAAGAAAAGTTATCTAGGATTTAAGGAGGCCAGATTGGGGAGATTTGGTTCTTTGGTTTCTTGTTTGTTTTTTTTTTCCAAGGCAAATGGAGTTAAGTGGCTTGCCCAAGGCCACACAGCTAGGTAATTATTAGGTGTCTGAGGCTGGATTTGAACTCAGGTACTCCTGACTCCAGGGCTGGTGCTCTATCCACTGCACCACCTAGCTGCCCCAGTTTCTTGTTGTGAATCAAGCAGTTTTATACCAAGCTAAAATAGTCATGAGAGAGGAAGTTAATTCTAAACTATTTGACTACACTTCTAAGATGTTTTTTTCATTCAATTTTAAGCAAATTTCCTCCACATCTTACTTATAATTCTCCCAAAGGCCTGAGAATGGAAGTGGAAGAGAGAGGAAAGAAAGAACAAAGTAATTTGGGAAGGACATAATAGAATTTTATAGGAAAATGTAGCAAATTTTTTCCTCAACTAATATTTCAACAAAAAAATTTAATACCAACTAAAAAAATCACAAAACAAAGAAGATTTTAGTTTAAAAATAGGGAAACAGTCTAACCACTCTGGATACTATTCCAAGTCTCCATGGCACAGCTTTGGATTTTTATACATTTATAGTAGAAATGGATTTAAGCAAGAGTGAAAAAAAATGGGAGAATATCAAAGATGTTTTTTAACATTTTGCAGTTTCTACATTTACATTCTCAAATAGTGTTATATCTACATTTTACATTCTGAAGCAGTTTGCTTCATATCTCTCCTTTTCATTTTGTAGGAATATATTTGTCATTAGTTCTGATTGTTGAAGTTGTTGCAAGATGGAGTTGGTTTTACTCTTTTGTTTCACATATGAATGAGATCTTATTTATTTTTTCAAACATAAAATAATTGAACTAAACTAGGCACTGTGGTAGACCATGGGAATGTAAAGTTAAAAACAAGATTTGTTGCCCTCAAAAAGCTTGCATTCAATGGTGGAGGAGACTGAAAATAACTAGAATGATAAAATTGGATTATCACACAATAGATTTTGAGCTGGAAAGGACCTTAGAAATTGTCAAGCCCCAAACTCTCATTTTACGATGAGGAGATGGAGGTCCTGGGAAGATTGATGGTCAAAGGAAAATCCTAAACTCCTAACTCCAGATACAATATTCCTTCATTATATCAGCTACTATGTCTTTAATAACAAACTATCAGACATTATCTTGGTATCAGAATAGATCACCAGTCTTTAAAGGATGCTCTGGAGGGAATAGATGGAACACAGAAAGTCTGAGGGATTTACAGAAATTTATGAAGTAGGAGAAGTAGGAGAAGATGAGGTCTCTTGAGAAGACTGTAAACTTCCACATGGTAAAGGCAGAATTTGTTTACCAATTATTCCTGTACCTACTGTTGGGTGGTGATGCATGGTGATATAAAACTGGCTCATGAGTCAAAGAATATCAACTAATCAAGGTACTATAATTTGTAGTAATACCTGCTAAGAGTATAAATGGAATGACATTTATCTTGAATGACTATGATGATTATCTGCCAAATTCTATTAAATTAAAACCCAGTGTGGTCTGGGAGATAGAGAGCTGGTCTTAGAGTCTAAAAGACACAGAACTGACTGTATGACAAAGACTGTATGTCTTTGTATTCCTCCACAATATCTTGCTTAATATATAGTATAGATTAGTAAATAATATTTGTTAAATTCAACAATGCTGACTAAGTACCTCTGATGTACAGAAATAGCCAGTAAGTTATGGGGAAAATAAAATGTTTAGATAAGATTCTGAATGAACTTACCAATCTGAGAAGGAAGGAAGGAAGGGAAAAAGAGAGAGAGAAGGAGATAGGAAGAAATGAATGAAGGTAAGCAGGTAGGAAAGGTATAAAGGAAGGAAGGCAAGAGGAGGGAAGCAGAAAAGGAAAATTATAAATACTAACTTTTATTGCTACTACAAAATTTTCTATATGCATAGATCAGTGAAACTGTTGAAAACCAAATATCATATAGCTAGCTAAATTTTTATTTTAATTCTTATGAATATTTATTGGGAATTATTTTTACTGAATTCACAGTCTTTTCTATTTTCAAACAAATTCATTACCTAATACCCAATTGCCTAGTTATGAGCATCTTTCAACTTACCTAACTAGCCTGGGTCCCTGCTTGAGTCTTTCCTACTTGTTGGGATATGCCAGAGCTTGCCCTCTACATACAGTCTTTGAGAATTTATTATTGGAGGATGTTTGACTAAGTTATTAATTCCAAATGTCATATAGTCATTCATTCTAAATTTATAATGACAATTGAAAGTTCCTAAAATCCAGAAAAGTTCTTTGGGTTTTGATTGCATGTTTTTTTTTGTTATGTCCTCATATGGGAAAGGCCATAATTTTTTAAATAGTTTTTGGCTGTTTAGAAGAAATAAAGGTCTCAGCAGTTTCCATTGACTGTTTGCATTAAATTTCCAGACCTGGAATTTTAATGTAAAATCCACATATCTTTAGTTACATTTCTATTATTGATATTTTCATTATTATTTATAGAGGTTGAGTTTTAAGTACACTGGTATCATTGTGACAATATGGGATGGGATGCAAGAGTAGGAAAAGTCAAAAGAAAATGCACTAGGTTTTCAAATATTGGTTTTCTAATAAATATCAGATCAATAGATAAAAGCAAGTGAGGGGAGAAGAGGGAAGATCCAGGAGAGAGAGAATCAGAAATTGGAAGAGAGGAAAACCCTTGAGACAGTAAGGGAATATAGGTAAAGAAACAAATGAACAAAATCAATCTATATTAATCTCATTTTATAATGAGATTAATTTATATTAATTCATACCTACTGGGTTGAACGTTAGTAAAGTTCAACAAAACACCATTCAATGGCTGACAATATCCTCAATGCAATTCATCTTTGTCAACTTGAGAGTTACCTAGCTGAAATGACAGCAAAAAGAAAATTATAATACCAAGGACCAAAACAGGATTTTAATGAATTGACTGAGTCTGTCAACAAACTCTATAAAGTATTGAGATGGATAATTAGATAAAATATAAACAAAAGCAAGCAAAATAGTCCCTATTCTCAGAGAGCATACACTCTATTGGGGCACTCTACATATAAAGAATACAAAGGCAAAATGACAGATGAGAATGAAGAGTAGGTGTCCAGATAGAAAGTGAAGTGAAGTATGGCTATGGTCCTTCCAAAAATGGAAGACCCAAGGAAGGAGTTATTAATCAGGACAGGAGGGTCTCAGGGTAAAGGTTGCTCCAGTATGACATGAGTTCAGAGAGTCAAGGCCTGAGAGATTCAGTGTACAGTTAGAGTTATTTCATTTACGTAAATTGTATTCTCAGTCCCCCAAACCCATTCCAGTTCCTATCACAATCTCTGTCATATAGTAGGTTTTTAATAAATACCTGTTGATTGATTGGTTAAAATAACTATTTTGAAAAATTATACTAAACCCCTACTTCATTACTGCTGACATGCTTCACAATTAATTTAATTGAATTCAGCAACCATTTCTTAAGTGCCGCTAGACATTGGAGAAACCAAAATGAATAACCACACAGTACCTTAAAGTCTAGCAGAGGGATGAGATGGGTATCAAATCATTTCAATACAAGTTTGAGTAAATAAATCACAAAGGAGAGATCGAAACAGATAATGTGGAATAGTAGATAGAAGACCAGATTTGGAATCAGAGGAGCAGAATTTCAATCCTGAGTCTTACAATTTACAATCTATATACATTTTAACAAGTGACATGAATTCTGCAGACCTCAATGTTTTCAATTGTAAAAGATTCTAGCTGATTCCCAATTTTTATTCTTATCCTAGTTCTTATCAGAAATTAAATGAGTCACCTCCAACCAGGAATATCAGAGAGGACAAGATACTTGAACTGGACCTTAAAGGAATACATAAGATTTGGAGATAGTTTGTTCAAAGAAAAAAGTGGACTTGCTATACAGATGCATGGAGGAAATAAAGGCAAGAGTGTCTTTAGGTTTTGAAATGGACACTTTTGGCAGCCATATTCCCTCAAAACTATACACATGTTCCTAGCAGACTCTGATTTGATATCTACTTAGAAATAAAAGTCATAACTGATGCTGAGCAAGATAAGCAGAACCAAAAAAAACAGTATATACCCTAACAGCAACACAGCAGTGATGATCAACTGTAATGGACTTGCTCATTCCATCAGTGCAACAATCAGGCACAATTTGGGGATATCTGCAATGGAGAATGCCATCTGTATCCAAAGAAGAAATTGTGGAGTTTGAACAAAGACCAAAGACTATTACCTTTAATTAAAAAAAAACCCATTACCTTATTTTGTAATCTTGCTATCTCTTATACTTCACTTTTTTTTCCCTTGGGGATATGATTTCTCTCTTATCACATTTGACTTGAATTGATGTATACCATGGAAACAATGTAGAGACAAACAGACTGCCTTCTGTGGGGGGTGAGAGGAGGGAAGCAAAATTAGGGGAAAATTGTAAAACTCAAAATAAATAAAATCTTTCTAAAACAAGAAAAAAACTTTAACTAGAAAGACAAAAAATAAAATAAATAAAAGTCATAGTTCATAGGCATCTACCAATATTTCTTTTTTGTCAGAACAAATAAGATTCCACATTCATTTAAAGAAAAAATATTTAATTAAACTCAATAGCAGAATACATTAGAAGGAATAACTTCCTTCCCTACCCACCTTCACCAATACTTAATATGGACACAGTCTACCAAAGGTCCCTTGACACAAGTGAGCGAGGAAACATTTGTAGACATTTTTTTGATAGGTTCACTGGTTTCCCTTTAAAGGGGAAAGAGGTCATATTCAGGACTTGATTGCTCCAGGAGACTAGAACTTTAACTTTGCAATGGCTTTCTGTCCACTGAAGGTATAAAAAAATCTAGTCAGAGAATAGGGTAGGTGCCTCATACTTGTTGGAATTTTCACTATTGGTATCAACATTTTACTCTCATTTGAACATACACATATTTTTATGACTATTATAATAGGTGAGGCCTTCACGGTATCTTTATTTTTTGGAGGTTCATGTCCTATTCCCTATGGAATAGTTATCATTTTAGATGTAGAATTCCATGGAGGAGAAAGTTAGGGCAAAACATTAGCCTCTTTAGATAATTTTTATTTTCTCAATTGAGATAACAATTTCTTTTAGCAAATGACTGATAATTACAAGACAGAACACATTTGAAACCTTCATGCCTATATCAATGGGTATATACCCTATAAGTGTTCATTTTCACCTCCACCAACTTTATTTTTGCTTTAATTTCTAAAAACAGACAATATATTTTACCAATAACAGCATAACTGGTTCTACCTGGATTCAAACAGTCCCAATGGTACTTTGGTACTTTACATCATTAATAAGCCCCTTCACAGATCCTTAGCTAACTCACCATTTTTAAATAAAACAGAAAAAAAACCTTCTGTCCTCCTAAGTATTTCCCTCAAATATCCCAAAGTAGATCTAAAAGCAAAGGTTGATTCCCATCAATTACTATTTCTGATCCCATCAATTACTATTTCAGAACCTCTGAAAAGGAAGAAAAATAACTGTTAGATGTGAGAGATACATCTTTGCCAACTGCAACAACAACAAAAAAAGGAAACTGATAGCCATCTTTATAGGCACAATGCAACCATTTTAATTTGTCTGGTTTTATTGGCCAAAGCTATCTCTAGCCCTCCTGAGGTCATGTCTGGCTATGTTGAATGACCAAAATTTAAATGCCAAATTCAGGTAACAGCTAATAGTTCTGTTTGATTTGGCTCTCAATGTAAATAACATCAAATCAGGGTGGAAAGATAGGTAGGAGCCAGATTATTAAAGGCTATGGTTTGATTTTTGAACTTGCTCTCACTCTAGTCCACTAAACTTTTGACTGATGTCAAGAAGTCGTTATACTTGTCCTTATCCCAGTCTGCCATTTTTGAGCAAATAGACCAGCAACACTTATTGCCCACTAGGGGGAGGCACAGACTTATCCCTCATCCTAACAATATTCTTTACTCCACTACTCAGTTCTCACTAGGTACAGGAGACACAACCTCAGTGGTATATTGACTCCAGGATCTCTATTTCTGTTTGAGATACACAGAAGCTTATTTCACTTTACCCCCTTAAATCCATTATCCTGGGAGTGGACCATTTGTCCTGCTATTACTCCCCAAGGTCCTCTTAGACCTGCTACCTACATTTTTGCTTTCCTTAAATTAACTCTGTGGTGTTTGTATTGGTCATTAACTGAACATAATCATGGATCCTCCTTTGTGTATTGTTTTCCCCAGTTAGAATGCAAACTCCTTGAGAGTAAGGAAAGTTACCATTTTGGAGGAGGTTTTGATTTTTTATTCCTGCTTAAACACAGTCTCTGGCGCATAGTAATTGCTGAACAAATATTTTTTTTTTCCATTGAATTTCACTTCCATTTCACAGTGAGAATCTCAATTAGCTTCTGAGAGATTATCTTTTTAAAAAATCTTCAAGGAAAATTATATACCTCTTTGTAAACTATTCCAGTCTTCCACAGACTTGTCAGATAAGATCCTCTAACGCTAATTGTGCTTACTTAGCTGTTATTTCACCTCTAACCCATTTCATCTGCTATGCAAAGAATATGCAAAGTGAGACAATGATCTCATTAAATTTAAGGTATCATTTATCACTTTCCCTCTCAACAAGTTCAATTATTTTTCCAAAGAAAGAAATTATATTCATTGAGTATGACAAAAAGAAAAAAAAATAGGTTTTCACATGTGAAAACCAAAATTCTTATAATCAAATTCTGTTTGTCTTATTTTCATTTATTCTAATTAAAAGAAAGGAAACAAAAAAAATTTCATTATATATGCTTCTACTACTACTTTCACTGTAGCATTACAAGTATTCGTTCCAAAACATTGGGAGAATGTTTTCTATATAAATATAGGAATGAAGAACACATAGCTAAATCCTATCCCCAAAGCTTCTTCAGTGATATTTGGAAAGGAATACTTCCCATTTGTGGTTTTCTGTAGCTCATGGCTCTCTTCAAAGGAGTGAGATAACTTCCCACTTCCCATTCCTTGGGCTGACCCTGAGTCTTACCTTCTCCTTCTCCAAAGGTTCAGATACAATTAGGTCCATATCCTCACACAACAGTATGTTTGACTGCATCCAAATGGGGAGGACTACCTGTGTCAAATTGCTAGTCTTGGTATTTGAATCTACCTAAGAAAAGAACCAGTGGTTTTGGTGGTATATACTGGTCTCCCTATAAATTGCATTTCTTCTCCACTACTTTAAGTAAATTTTCCTGAGGAATTCAAACTTCCTGGTTATGATTCTGAAGACCCATCAATTCTTGTAAAAGTGAAATTCCAGGGCAATCAGCATGGTTAGCTTTTTCTAACAGGAACATAATGGGATATGAAAGTAATATTCTTATCTCAACCTAAAATAGTATACAGGTTGGTGCAGTGGAGTGGGGAGAGGGGATGATCACTTAAAGAGAATCAAAGATTTCCAAGAAAGATTTTTTGTATGATCTATAAACTGACTGGGTGCAATTAGGGGCAAAACTCACAAAATAGCACTGAGTTATAGATTTTCTACACATATAATAGCCTTGTATGCATAGCAGCATTGTATATAGAATAATATAATATGGAGTATCTACCAGTATAGTAATATACCAATGGTGACTCTCACTTAGAAAAGAAACGAAATTTAATTCAACTGAGTCCTAAACATGGAAACACATCAGAGAAGGCAGCTTAGCAAATGACATCAAAATTGAGACATTCAATAGAATGAGCAGCAGCTTGCAGTCCAGCACACAACATCAATAGCTCTGTGTGGAAACATCAAGTCTTGGCTTCAGAGACAGAGAAATGTGCAGAAACAAACTTGGCTTGAGTATTTGGATTTAAAAACTGTCCTTTTTCCTATTGCTTGAAACAAAAAGTGCATGTTTTAGTATCCTTTCTCTTCTCACTTCCCCCCCCCCCACAAACTGTATACTCCCATGCTCCTAAAGTTATAATCCAGTTCTTAAAACCATACCAAATTAACTCACCCATAGGCAACCCTAAGTTCATGATCTTGAATCAATAACAGTCAAAGGGGAACAACACTGGCTTGTAGAAACATCTAGTTATAGCAGATAGATATCCTGAGGCTTCTAATATGCATTTTACTTCATGTCCCAAATTATTTTAAGAGTTGGGAATTTCTTCCTAAAAAATAAATCTCTCCTCCCCCCCAATCCTCACAGATTGACCAACAACTTTGTGACTTCTTTTTTTAAACTTTGAGAAATTTTTCCTGAGAAAGATATTTTATTCCACAATCATTCTTCTAACTGGGATTAAGCTATAGGAGAATGATTTGATTGGACTCTCTGGATTTCTTCTCCCATGTATAACCTTTGTGACTTGTATAGATCAAGCCTAATTCAGTCCAATTCACTGCTTAAGGCTTATGGCTAGAATACAGTTTATCAACTGGATTGAACTGGACTTACCTGTGAATGGCTAGAGCCAAATAGAGCTGGCTAGCAACAGGAGAGACCAGGATCAAACAAATTTAATTCCAATGTGAGAGAAAAGGCTTGCAAACTAGGAAGTGGATTAGACACATGTTCTGGAGCCCCATGCCTAGTGGGGGATCTGAGGCAGTGAGGAGAGGTCTCAATACAATATTTATAGGAATGATTTTTGCAGTGAACTGTAGTTCTAACAATGAGGAGTAAAAGAAACAATAAGAAAAGTTTGATTTATAACATTTTCCTGACTGGAACATGGGTACTTGTCTGAATTTTTCTGGTGCTTGTCTGAGCTCAGAGAACACCTGATTTTGGTCAAAGCAACACAATAATTATGTGAGTTTGCCAGAGGGTGAGATCATCCAAAGGGTGAGTGAAAAGGATTGTTGCTATGCCAAACCCAGGAAATAATTTGCTTGCTGGGTCTTAAGTCTGGAAAACAAGGTGTCTCCTAGTATGTTGACAGATGAAACACTAGTGGATCATATTTTATGATAACAAAGAGAAGTTTACTCAACCATAAAAATGATCAATATAATGTGAGAATACAACATTGATTCAGGTGGATCTGCCTTTATATCTAATATAATGATAATTCTAATTAAATCATAGATCTTTAAGGATAATGAAAATAATACAATAATACAATATTCTAATCTACAAATTCCAATGGCTCCATATTACTTTCATAATAAAATAAAACCTAATTGTTTAAGTCTTTTCCAACTTGGCACCCAATCTATCTTTCTATCCTTAGAAAGACATTGGAGCTCTTCCCCTACTCTGTGAACTAGTCAAATTAATGTTTCTATTTTGTACTTATGGGATACAATATCCCATATCTTTCTTCCTTCCTTCCCCCTTCTCACTTATGCCTCACTAAATCGATCTTTTTCTTAAACATCTAACTCAATTATCACTTTCTATATGAAGATTCTCCTGGATCATCTACTAGGTACTGGTATTCTAGTATCATTTTTTTATTAACTATATTGTATCATATTTAAAAATTCTATGCCTGCTTATGGCTTCCTCCATTCAAATATAAGTTTTGTTTTTATGTATTTCTTGTCTACAGTCATCTAGTTAATAAATGTCTAAAACTGAATTTGAACTCAGGTTTTCCTAATTCCAGATCCGGAGCTCTATCCTCAGCTGCTTCTGAATTTATTCAATGCTTCTTAATGGACTTATTGATAAAGAAACTTATAACAGATTATATGATTTATTTGAGGGAATATTTATTTTACTAATTATGTAATTTTCTCTTTAATATTAAAATAATTTTGAATTCCTTGAGCCCACAGCTTCTGACAGTAGGAAGATTTATAATCTCGATGTATGTTCCAGCACAGGGAGTAGCCAATTTGTGATTATGTATTTCCATGGATAATCTACCATTTGTGCAATAATTTATAATTTGCATAACTTTGAATTTCCTTTTTTTGGCAGGCAGGTTCTGCATGTTTTGAAAAGTTTTTGTTTGGGCATGTGTTTTTGTTGGTTCATGCGTATTGGTATGTGGTTATGAATAAATACTGGAGAGTGCAAGTTTGAATTGGGCTAAGAAATAAAGGGTTTCTTTACATCCTATTCTAATGTGAACTTATTCTTTACACTTCTTAGAGTGAATTTTGAGCCTGTAAGATTCCAGGAAATTATATTTAGATTCAATATATGTAAAATCTTTATTACAAGTACTGTTCTACAATCAACTCTGTGGTCTCTCTAGGCCTCAGTTTTCTCATTTATAAAATAAAGACAGATTAGATGATCTCTAATGTCCTATTGTCCTCTAAGATTTTGCAGTACTGTAATCCTAGTGAAGGCTTCCCAAAAGCAGAAAGGATTTCCTCTGTAGATAGTGAGTTCTGTAATCTGATCAGTTGTACATACTAGTAAAAGCACCACTTCGCTTATTAGGAAGTACATGCAAACCTCACCCTTCTTCCCCAGTCACAGTCTCTCCTCTTTTTCCCTCTCTCTGCACCTCAATTCCCTGGCTGGTGATTCCATCTGAAATGTATGGTGATATCCCTCCTCCCTCAATTGCTCAGTGTACCGCTGTGAAAACAAAACCAATTTTAGCATCAAGGGATATTTTCAAGTATTTTTCCATCCTGGGTCTGCTGCTTAGAATCTTCAGTTGTTCTGTTGCCATGGTGAATAGGGTGGAGGCAATACTTCTAGTCAGGGGGAAAAAAAATCATGAAACGAAGGCTAATGTACAATAAACTGACAGCCCTTTGCTTTTAACCCAATATAATATAAGCCACTAAGACTTATCAGCTTAGCTCACATACAAAAGTGACTTGTGTCAGTTCACAAGACCCTTAAATTAAGATTGCCTATTTTCTTTGATTTTTTTTTTGAGTCAATGCTGAATATACCTAGAGCTTCAAGGCTCTTCCTTATTTCCAGAGTATATATAAAAGTTACTGTAGAGCTATCCAGTGCCATCTCACAAGGATAAACAGAACCTGCTTTACTCTAGGTTGTTCCAATAAAATAATGTTGTGTATTTTGATGAAGCTCTATTTCTGTAAAGTATTTGGGTGATCAAAGCAAAACACTCTGTCAGCAGTCCCAGGGGCAGAGTCTGTGCCTTTGCCCAGAGGGTTTGTGGATTAGGGTGATGATTCCTTGGAAAGCACAGCCACAGTTGTCTGTTTCTGCCACAACTCAGGACTTTGTACTTTTACATCAAAATCACTCTGCCACAGCTCTAGCACAACACTGAGAAATGAAAATATTTAGCATTCATTATGAAGAGAAGATGACTGAAATAATGTTGCAACCAGAGCTGGCCTTACACAGAAGCCGAGTAGGCGAAGGTGTGATCTGAGGGGTGCAGGGAAGGTCTTCCTGTCCAAAAATATCTTTCCCACCCATCTGCCACAGTGCTTGAAACCCCATTCTGAGATAATTCACTTGTTGGGTAAAAAACTCTAGGGTCTAGGTTTTCAATGTGAAAACCCTTAGAAAAACCTTAGCTCATTATACGATTATAAGAATTAGTGTTGGAACTGTGAGCTCAATCAGGGAGAATATACTTCTCGTCATTGAGCCCATTAGAGGTGCTACTTTTGGAGCAGAGCCCTTGCCTTCTGGCTAGACTTTGACCTCTAATACTTCCAGTGCCCACAGTGCAATCAACCAGTTGCTGCTACTCCATTCATTTAGCCTAATCACTTGGGGAAGACAAAGTACAGAACCATGGTATGCCATAGGCAAAGTTTGAAAGATGAGCCCCCTGAATTTGAAAATGTTAACTTCTGAGTTAATTGCTATCCCTAAAGGCATTGGTCTCTCACAAGCTTCTTAACTTACCCCAAAACAAATTTCTAACTCCCATAAAGAGCAGAATTCTCTGCTATTAAAAAAAATGTTTTCCCTTGCTTTTTTATCTTAATAAGGAAGGTTTTGGTCTATTATTTTATGAGAAGGAAGAATTTCCAAGATATAAACTCCTTCACATCCATGGACTTCTCTTCCAACTTAGTCTTGCAAAGTACACTGGGCCACTGAGAGAATTGATCAGTCATAAAACAAAATATGTGTCAAAGACAGACATTGAGTCTGGGTCTTGCTGACTCCAAAGCTAGTCTTCTTTCAACTATTCTATACCTCACTTGCAGTTATTGTTTTAAGTTACTGAAAAGAGTACTTCTTTAACTATTTTGATTGCATCTCAATTAATTGCCTTGTTTACCTACTTTTAGTCCCAACTTTGATCTCATGTGAGGTTTTTTTCTAGGTTTTTTGGTAAGGCAAACAGGGTTAAGTGGCTTTCCCAAGGTCACACAACTAGGTGTCTGAGGCTGGATTTGAACTCAGTACTCCTGCCTCCAGGACTGGTGCTCTATCCACTGCACTGCCTAGCCACCCCTCAAGTGAGGTTTTTGTACTCCAAAACTCCACAATAACAAATGTAACAACAGCACTTGAGTCTTAACTTTCAACTTTTAATTGAATGCAATACAGTGATCACAAACCCTTCACAAAGGCCATCTCCAATGTAGAATTAACAAAAGCAATCTCCTCTTGATATTTTTGTACTTGCCTTACAGTGGTATATAACCCATTCTGACTTTGCTCTCTCCCAAAGGTTCAATATGATGTTAGATTTGTTCATTCTCTGTCTCATCACACTTCCCACCTATATGTTTTAGTGTGCTTCAGATCAAACATCCCTCTTACCATCACTTCCCTCCTTATAAGTGCTATTTTCCCCCTATTAGAATGAAAGTTCCTTTTGGGTCTTGTTTTTTTGTATTTGGTTTTTGGTGCTTAGCATAGTGTCTGAAGATAGGAAGTTTTTAACAGATTTTTTTTTTTTGCATTCCTTCATTCATAGCTTCTCTTGTTATGCAGTCTGTTCTCCCTACCAGGTCCCCTCTTCAACTTAGGTTGCACCAAAAAACTCAAAGCAAGGCAATTTGGAGTTTGATTGGATATGGGGTAGAAGGGGAAAGCAATATAGGGAGATAGGAAAAGAACTAATTTTTTTTAAGGAGGTGCCAAAAAAAGCCGGCCTAGTGGGTGACATAGTAGAGGGATAAATGAGCTGAGCGATAAATGAACTCCTTGTGTCATGAAACCAGAAAGAGAGGGACTGGATCAGAAAAGGTAAAGAAAGCAGGAAAGACACATAGAGAATAGAAATATAGATCTGGGACTGGAAGTAACTTATGAAGACATCTAGTCTAACACCCTCCTTTTTTTAAACTTTAACCATCAGGTAGCATTATTCTTGGCACCTAACTTAATAGAATAAATCAAGTGTAAAATTCCTTCATGTTCATCCTATTGATTAATGAAGTGCTATTCCTTTAAGTAGAACTGATAAAAGAGATGCCAAGATCTCTTTGATTCTTAGAAAATCAAAGATCTTCTCTCTCTTTAGGAAGTCAAGATAACTTTTAAGTCAAGGCAATATAGTTTAGTGCAAATTTACCCAGTTGGAATCAACTCCAAGTCCCATCCTATTAACAAAATGGAGTAGCAGCAATTGGTTGATTGCATTGTGGGCCCTGGAAGTATTAGAGTTCAATGTCTACCCAGAAGGCAAGGGCTCTGCTCCAAAAGTAGCATCCCTAATGTACTCAGTGAGGAGAAGTATATTCTCCCTGATTGAGCCTGTATCCTAGTCAAGTGACCTGGATACAAAGAAGATACTGACAGCAATAGTAATAACTAGCATAATGTTCTTGAATACCATATATATCTCTATAGACAATATATAGGTATTGCATTGCATATTTTTAGTCTAAAACAAATTTTATAAAGCAATGAGAATCTATCTGTGCAATCCTGGGAAAGCCACTTAAACCCATTGCTTGCAAAAAAAAAAGTAAAAAAAAAATAGGCAATGAGTTAAATGAAATAAACCATTTCATGTCATTTCAGGTCTAGAATTTCCCTTAAAACCACATACCACCACCATTGCAACCATACACTTGACTTCTCTGAACCCAAGCATTTTAGTAAAGGAACCAAATTGTTTCTTTAGTCTATCATGCCTGGCTTCCTGAAAGAAGTCAAAAGGACTAATAAAGAATGGATCGTGGACCAATGAATTCAATGAACTAGAGAAGATTACTTCTTTTTTTTTCTTTTTTGTTGTCTTTTCACTTGCAGCTAGTTCATACCAGAGCAGGAAGAAAGAGTTCATAAAATTACTACATCAAGGAACAACCTGCTGCCACCATGACATACTAGTATTCCTGTTCTTATGATCAACAGTTGCCATTTCTGGTGGCTAGGAGGTAGACTATCGCCTCTGCTCTTCTATGTCCAGTAATCTTGTTCCTACATGGCACATTTCCTTGGCTGCCACATCTCTATTTCTACCTGCCATTCCCCTCTCACTTAGTCACAAATTATTCAATACTTTTAAATTCATTTTCTCATCTATGAAAGAAGGGGATTAGTCTGGATAGCTCTAAGTCACTTTCTACCTTTAAATCCATCATCCTTTCATTTCTAGTCTTTCTTTTAAGTCTTTTTGTGATTTTTAACTAGAAATCATACTTGAATATGTCTTCCCTTTCTCTTCTTTCTATGGATATGTGACTTTGAGGAAGTCATATTACTTCTCTGAAGTGCACTTGTAAAATTGAGATCATAATAAATAACATATATTAGAATCTATCTACTTTAGATCTAATTATCTTTGTTCCTGGTATTTATTTTTAATAAGATGTAAGATGTTTATGGGCAGGGATTGTTTGTTTTGACCTTCTTTTCCTAGTGTTAAGCACAGTGTCCATTCTACATCTGTATAAAAATGCTTATTAAATGATTCATTTTCTCAATCTTTTCCTTTGCACTAACTATGCCTTATATTAGATCCTGAGGGTTTTTTTAAATTTATTTTTATTAAAGATATTATTTGAGTTTTACAATTTTCCCCCAATCTTGCTTCCCCCACACACACAGATAGCACTCTGTCAGTCTTTACTTTGTTTCCATGTTGTACCTTGATCCAAATTGGGTTTGATGAGAGAGAAATCATATCCTTAAAGAGAACAGAATTCTCAGCGGTAACAAGATCAGATGATAAGATATCTGCTTTTTTCTAAATTAAAGGGAATAGTCCTTGCACTTTGTTCAAACTCCACAGCTCCTTATCTGGATACAGATGGTACTCTCCTTTGCAGACAGCCCCAAATTATTCCCGATTGTTGCACTGATGGAATGAGGAAGTCCTTCAAGGTTGAACATCACTCCCATGTTGCTGTTAGGGTGTACATTGTTTTTCTGGTTCTGCTCATCTCACTCAGCATCAGTTCATATAAATCCTTCCAGGTTTCCCTGAAATCCCGTCCCTCCTGGTTTCTAATAGAACAATAGTGTTCCATGACATACATATACCACAGTTTGCTAAGCCATTCCCCAATTGAAGGATATTTACTGGATTTCCAATTCTTTGCCACCACGAACAGGGCTGCTATAAATATTTTTGTACAAGTAATGTTTTTACCCTTTTTCTGAGGGGTTTTTAAGATGTTGAATAGTTTGGTCAATTGTTCTGGTCATTTCTCACCATTTAAAAGCCTATGTCCTATAAATAGTTGACTATGTATGCGATGGCTATGCCAGCTCACTAGAGAAATAAAAGACAGTTATCAGAGGTTATAGATACTAATTAAGGATCAAAGGCCTAAAGGGACTGTGAATTTTTTTATGAGGTATGTCTAAGAAAAAAAATATTTATTTGAGTTATAAACTGAGTCCTCAACAACCATCTGTACCTCTGAGTGACAAGCATCCCAAATCATCAGTTCATGACCCAAAGCAGTATAAAAAAATGGTATATATATAATATATATATATATATATATATTATATATATAAATGTCCCACATTCCATTTCATTGATGCCTTATTAGTCTTCTCACTTCTTAGGGATTCTGTGATGATAATTTATAGCGAGATGTTATTTCCTTTTGCCTCTACTCCCAAAATCTGTGATTTACTAATATTGAGCTTCTTAATTGGGAGCAAGGCAAAGAAAGGAGGAAAAGAAAGGAACAAAGTAAGCATGGTTCACCTTAATGCAGAGAGAAGGCAGCTTGATCACACAATGTTTACTGGAAGTCAGAGTCAGAAAATCGGCACCTAATATGTGCTTTGTATATTGTAATTATTGTTAGAAGATACTGTGATATCTTGTTGTAATAAGTTAATGGGTGACACAGTGGATAGAGCACTAAGTGTCTTTGTGTCAGAAGGATGGGAGTCAGAAGGATAAGAGTTCAAATACGACCTCGGAACCTGATTCTTATTGCTGTGTGACCTTGGCAAGTTACTTATTCTTGATTGCCTCACATCTAGGGTCATCTACAGTTGTCCTGGTTCTTATCAACCACTGGACCCAGATGGCTCTGGAGGAGAAAGCGAGCCTGGTGAATTAGCACGGGTCCCTCCTCACTTATATTCAATTCATATACTTGTCATGACATCACCTTCCTGATGTCATGATCTTCTTCGAGAATAAAGGACAAATAACACCATCATCACAAAGATAGTGGGGACTTTTGCAATTAGTGATGGTGGGGACTCTTGCAATACAGTCTGCAATAATGTTCTCTGTTTCATACAATCAGGACCAATAGTGGAGAGATCCTTCATCGTCTTACATGGGTAAGAGTAGTTTCTTTTGCCAGCCAGAACAGGCTGAATCTTTAAAGCTGTCAAATTAAGATAGTCTTGCTTTTTTTTCCCTTACATGTTCTTTTTTGATGAATCCAGAGGATGGAGATCATACCCAGTTCAATCACAGTGTAGGAGCCATGTCCTAAGTCAAGAAATGGGGATAACCTTCTTTTCTTCTAGACCTGTAACTTAGAATGCTTTATTCCTATTTCTGCTTATTTTCTTTTTCTAGGCAACCAGTGCAGCAAGAAAACCCTGAGAAGTTAGGGAATCTGGAACTTGAGTTCAATGGAGGTTTTGGACTCAGAACTCAGACTTGCTTATGACTCCCTTATATTGAGGAGTATGATTTATTATAATTTTGAAGCAAATATTCCTGATTAAAAACTAATATGATTAGAAGTAGTTATACAGAATTGAGATGTAGACGAACCCATCCCTAAATTTCAGGAAACACCATTGATGAGTACTGAAATGATTTGCAGAGACCCTAGACATCTTCCAATGAATGCCCTTAAGATTACTGGAGAAGTCTGGAGGGGAGGTGAAATGTAGAATATCTGGCCTTCAGGCAGTTTGGGCAATGGTAGTCAATGATCTAGGAATACTAAGAGGTAAAAGAAACAAACAAACAAACAAAAAGTTGAATTTGTTCTCAAAGAGTTCACAGTCTAAAGGGAAATAATTCACAGACTATGAAAGAACAACCTCCATAAAGAAGGAATGGATAATCAGCAAAGAGAAAGCCCTAGCTTTTAGGTGAATCAGTAAAGGCTTCTTGCAGGAAAAAGGGAGTTTAAGTAGGACTTGGAGAAAGTCAGGGAAACTAGGAGATAGCTTAGAAGGCAGTGAAAATGCATGGGATTTGGAGATAAAATTTCACATATGTATGTTGTTGTTGTTGTTGGGACTTGGTTATTGTAGGCCAAGATGAGGGTCAGATTGATTTCAGGTCTGCAACCCCCAAGATGTGAGAAGAACAGCCAAGATGTAGGATTGAGAGAGTATTGTAGGTGATAGAGTAAGATTTTACTCCATTCATTAAGAGGGGGGAAAGGTAGGAAGGGGCCAGCTTTTGAAGAATTTTGAGTGCGCTTTCAAATCTGTGTATTCTTGGAGCTGAGAATACATCTAGCCACAAGGAAAAGAGCAAAGATGCTATGATTTCCAGTGACCCAAATTTCTAATTCAGTTCCTAATTCAACAAAGACAGTATCTCCACTGTGTTACAAATATTCAGTAAAAAAAAGGTAATATAATTAAAGCTTTTGTTCCACATTTCATATATTGCATTATTTTGCATCCATGAGATGAAACCACAGGAAAGTAAATACAAGAATGTGCAAAATGTTACTATAATGCTCTCTGTTCCATACTCTCAGGGTCAGGTACTCTTTGCTTCTAAGATGTCAGCTAGATAATATGAAAATCTAATTCATGTAAAAATTATAGCGAGAGAGAATTGTCCAGGTGGTAAGTGCATTTTAACTATTGCCACTTTGTAATATGAGTGTTTCCATGGAAAACCAGTAGTAGAATTCATGGAATGAAGATAAGAAACAAGTATTATTAATTAATATATAGTATGTGTAGGGAACACATACTTATACTGTAAATATGCATCTACTATCAACTTAGGCCTGTAGAACTTGCTCTCTCCTAGACATCATGGAGAAATTTAATAGATATCGATAGAATTTGGGTGTCACTAGTTATAAATTCCTTGCGATCTATTATATTACAATATAGTGATTCATAGCATAGTTCTAATCTCTGCCACTTCTTCATCAATAGAAAGCCATTAAAGAGTTAAGCTTGAGTCCCTAATGGTCATGGCTCTTCATTTGGTCTCTATTACTCCTCAGAAACAATATCTACACTGGACTTGCCATCAATTTTCCATTCTCGATCGATGAATAATGGACAACTCATATTTTCACATGAACAAAATGAGTCCCAAACAGGTAGAGTCTCATAAGCAATGAGTCGAAAAACTGAAATGGACCAAAAGATATCTGAGTTCACATCTCTTTCTATATCTAAGATCTTATGAACTCAAACTTGGCCATCAATACTTCTCATCTTTGTTAGGCAATATCCAACTTGATGTTTATCAGAATATATCAAAGTTATTGTTGATCTGTCTCTCTGCCTTAAATTTCTGTCTTTGTTTTCCCCACAGATTTCAAAATTATTTTCCTTAAATACATCTGTTAGTCTTACTCCCATACTCAATAAACTCCTCTGCCTCCCTACAGCTCCTGATACAAAGTATAAACAGCTTTTAAAACCTTTCATAACCTGGCTCCAATCTATCTTTCCAGACTCATTGGACATTACTTCCACTCCAATACTCCGCAATGAAGCTAAACTAGACTTTGTTTCTCACATCTATTCCTAGAAATAGTTCTACTTTAACTTTGCTTCATAGCATTCCAAGCTCTAGTACCCTCCCTACCTGATTTCCTTGTATTTATTATCTTCATTATTATTTTGTGTGTACATGCATTATACATACATATAGATATGTAAGGCAAGTGTGTATTTAATTATCTTAAATTTTTCATGTTCATTTATTATGCTGAATGCACACATGCACCTGCATGTTTAACTGTGTATAACATGTACATTGATACATACATGTACCTATCATATAGTCTTTGTTTTCATTATCATTCTGTGTGTATATATGTTTGTGTGTATGCATATGTGTATTTAACTATATTATATTTATTATCTTCTTTATTTCATATGTACATTCATCCATCCACATATATATGGGTGTATATAATATATATGTGTATATATATATAAAATGAGAAGTTAGTCCTCTCATTTTACAGTTGAGAAAAGTGAGAACAAGATAGGTTGAGATTTATCCAATGTCACAGAGTCAGTAATGTCAGAGTCAGTACTCTTTATACTTGTCACTCACCCTGATTAGAACAAATACTCAGAGAAAGGATATATTCATTCTTTATATTTATCACCCTAAAACCTAGCACATTGCTTGGCACATAGTGAGTGAATAAATTATTGTCCATTAGAATCTCAAAATAAGCTCCTATACATGTAGTCTCCCATTGCCTGCATGGCAAAGTCATGAACTCCAAATCATGGTTCAAATGATGAATACCATTGTCAATGACATTTGCCAATGACAAATGCAATGACTCATGGTGGCCATCACTCTCTGAGTACAAAACATTCAGTTTTGTGTCAATGTATAATGCAAAGAGTTTCTTTATATCAAGCAAATTCGAAGCCATGTGTGAAAGTCAATTTAGCAAATCCTTAAAGACTCTAATTACACTTTTTGTTATCCCAATGACATCCAATACTACCAGAAGGTCCAGACCAGATTGCCCCTTTTATTGTCTTTTTTCCTGCCAATCCTTCTGAACCATTTGATCATGGTTGAAATTGTTGAGAGGTTTTGTGCTAATGGCCTGATTCTTCATGAGTTTTCCTAGTAGCCTAGAAACCCTTTTGAGGTATTCAGTGACAGTAATCAAGGAAGCCTTCTATTTTCTCAGGGTCTGAGTTTCTATATAACTCACCCACTAGACAGTGACTCTGTAGAACTGTAACTTGCCAAATAATATTTTAAATCATATTAAGGCCTTCAGTGCTCTCTTCTAGTTTCAGTTGTCTTTCTAAATACCTTGAGACATTGCCGTTTATAAGGGCCAGTAGGTATTCAGAGCTTGAAAGGTAGAAGCCTAAGTAGAGTCAAGCTTTGATTACTGCTTTTATCTGGGAGGAGACACTAGGGAGGAAACTATCTTAGACCAACGGTTGAGACAAATGCTGTCATACAGATACCTATATCAGAAACAAAAAAAAAAATATTGGAGCTGAATCCAACAACCTAGAGAGAAATGAGCTTATGAGGCAAGAAGTAAGGTTGCTATTGGAGGAAACCAACAATAAACTGGCAGGGTCAGGAGGTGTATCACAGGCCAATAGCCTATGTTATAGGTAATTCTTTTGGGGTCTTAAAGGCCCAATGCCCTGGTATATTTAGAACTTGGTATATACATATATAATCATTGGAAGATTTACTGCTATTGCTTTCATTTAGGGTTTTTTTTTTATGATATCATAGGATGATGACTTATCAGGTGCATTATTTGGATTTAAGTAAGGCATAGTTGCACAAAGTTTTCACTCTTAGTTTCTCTTTCAGGGTCATCAAAGTATAGTAAAAAAAAAGTCAAGACCATTGGTAATGGTCCAGGATGCAGTGGATGACCTTGGTGTCATTTATGTCTAATCAAATTCTAAATGTTCCCCAATGGCAGCTTCAGCTGCCTTCCTGGCCATTGGAACAAATAATTCTCATCTGCCCATTTTGTCAGAGGAAGTCTTCACATGTTTGGGGCAGATATTCACTTAACTCACTTATGAGTTTGATCCTTGTTGGTTATACTCGACATGATTTAGGTCATCTCTTGAGATGGTTTACTGGGGTGTGGTCACTGTGTATGGGATAATTCTTGGAACCACAGGTAAGAGTTGAATGCCAGACAGACACCAAAGATGAATGAGCAGCCCTGAAAAAGACTTGGCAATCTCTCACACCAGAGGTTTTAATCCTCCTTGAACACCTTGTATACATCATGAATACATTGGGACATGGATGAAGGACAAAAATAGATATTTGGAGTCAGAAAACTTGATTTACATCATTCTTGGTCATTTATTTGTTGTGTGCATAATTGACTGAATCATTGTGATTGTGCAAGGATTGCATGAAAAAATCACTAAGCACCTTTCTGGCTCAAAATCCTGTAAGTAAAAATTCAAGGTTTCCAAAGCTATATAACATGGATATGAGACAGTGAAATTGTTTCATTTTTATTGTTTTTTTTATCATGTCTCCTTGAGCCAACCTCATTGCTTGCTGACCAAATAGCATGTATTAAGGGCCACTATATCCCAGTACTTCACCAATTACTGCTTTATAATCTTTCAGCCTGTGAAATGAAAATTCTGAGGTTTTGTTTTCCTTAAATGAAAGTAGGGAATTCCCCAAGCAGAGCCTCTTAAGATTAAATTGGTTTTGGTGGCAATTCAGATTCAGTCATCAAAATTCTATTTAGCCCTACACAACAGGTAAGTGTACAGATCTACATGCTTTTCCAAAATTATTCCAAATTACAAGGGACTTGGCCCAATGCTAATATGCAGTTCCTTTCATAAGGAATTATACAGATTGCATATAATGGTATGTTTCATATTCTACATTGTTTTGCAAGCCTTTGGGTGCTGTAGAACTATGAATTGTAGTAATTGTTCATAGGATCATAGAACTAAAGTTGCAAGGGATCTCAGAGATCATAAGTTCAACTCCCCCCCTACCTTTTATAGATTAATAGGCTAAGAACCTGAAAATTCAATGGAACTACCTATATAAGAAGCAATTATCAAAGATGGAAATATCACATTATTCTTACTTTTAGTTTTTTTTTTTTTTTTTTTTTGCAAAGCAAACGGGGTTAAGTGGCTTGCCCAAGGCTGCACAGCTAGGTAATTTTTAAGTGTCTGAGACTGGATTTGAACCCAGGTATTCCTGACTCCAGGACCGGTGCTTTATCCACTATGCCACCTAGCTGCCCCCACATTATTCTTATTCTTATTAATTAGCAGTATTATTGACAATGTTAGACATTCATTTGGAAGGGTCACTGAGGACTGAGATGAATATCAATCATTAAACAATAGAAAACAAGCAGATGAAAATCTCATTGACTTAGGTTTGTCTTATTTTCACTTTTTCAAGACATCTCCTTCAATTACTTCTTTCCTATTTATCCATCCCTACCATAATATTTCAACCTAGGAATCAAAAGATTGAGGTGTTGATTGGATTTAAGTGAGTTAGAGTTACACAAAACCTTAGTTTCTCTTCTAGAGTCATCAAAATCTAATGACAAGACAAAAGTTAATACCGACACACACTGGGGCACTCTGCGATAGGACTGGGGTAGCATTTCAAAAATGAGCCCAACTACAAAGGTTTTCATCCAATTCATTTTTAGAATCAGACTTTTTTCCTCATTGACTTTCACTGTTCATTGAATCATGCTCACTTTTTATTTAGAGGCTACTGCTGTTATTAGACATCTTTACCCTCTCCAGTCTGGTTCTTCTCCATATTAGTACTTTTCTTCAGAAGTATCTGAATGTCTAGTTTTTCAGTGACTGTGATCATCTTGCAAGATTATATAACTTTATTGCATAGGGTTGAACTTCTTGAAAATAAAATAAAAGAAGTCAGTTCCATTCTACTCTTACCACCCTACAGGGTCAACTTTGTAGAGCCATGAAAGGGAGGAAAAAAAAGCCTGCTTCTGCTTTACACCCATTCTCCCTCAAACTGAAGTGTACTCCTAGTAAAAGCAGGTAAATTTTAAGCTATAGCTAACAGACAAGTTCATGCTGCAGGCTATGACACTTCTTATGCCCCTTTAAGATATTCACAAAGAAGAGTCCGAGTAAATCCTTAAGATTTGGCAAAATATAGAGAATATGAGAATAATCTACCTGAGTACAAAGTCCAATTTATATTTTTATAATAATATTATAATACATTTATATGCTATAAAATATTTATATATAATAAAATATTAAATAATATATAGCTAGTATTTAGATAATGCAATAAAGTCTGCTAAGTGCTTTACCAATATTATTTTATTTTGTTCTTCACAAGAATCCTGAAACATATGTGCTATCATTATCCTCATTTATAGATGAAGAAACCAAGGCAGATAAGAAGTGACTTGTCCAGGGTCACAAAGCTAGTAAATGTCTCAGTTTGCATTTGAGCTAAGATCCTCCTGACTTCAGGTACAGCACTCGATCCACTTTTTGACCCTGAAGTTTAAAACTAGATGGCTGAATAATATAAGATTCATTTTTCCCCCTTAAGCAAATGTATTTTGCAGCCTATTTTCTTTTTAAGTTCTTAGGGAACTAAGAAGGATATATGTCAAAATAAAGAATAACTTACTATTTAAAGGATATATTGGAGCTTTGGATGGTAAAATTACATAATACAAAAGACCCCTGGACCCAAAGTCAGGAGATTTGGATTTGAGTTCTAATAGGTCATGCAAGTCATTTAAACTCTTTTAGTTTTCTCATCTGAATGATAGAAAATGAGGCACTGTCTAAGACATACATAGGATGGTAGCCTGGAAAGAATGTAAAAAACAGTTATAATCTGAGCTTTGTCCCTTAACCATGTTTAACTTTAAAAGAGCAATATTTCTCTGGGCCTCCTACAATTTTTTTACCTATAAAATGCGAGGCTTGGATGAAAAAAATTTCTGTATCTGATGCCACTTCATAGGATTGTCTTGAGCAAAAGCACTTTTTAAACCTTAAATAGATATAGAAATGGGAATAATTTTTAGGACTGGATGGGATTTTTGTATCATAGAACTTTAGATTTGGAAGAAATGAATGATATCCATGTGTTCTAAAACACTGATTAGTCCAAGGTCATTCTACTGGTATCAAAGAAAAGCATCAAATTTATGGTTTTTGACTTCTAATATAATATTCTTTTCACTCTGGGATGTTATTTCTTCTATAAATTATGAACATATTATATGCATATAATGTTATAAGTATGAATTATAAAAAATTAAATATATTAATTTATATGAATAAATTTTAATGAGAATATATTTGCTCAATTTTTAGAGTATTGTAAATGACAACAGTGCTTTAATTACCCCACAAAATTATGAATTCTATCCTTTAACCTCATTTGGGCTGAGATTCTCTGTGACCTCTACTAGCTTCACTAGACATAAAAGCTTAAACAAAGAGGATTCTATTTTTCAGAGTGTTAGACTCATATGAGAATTTAAGCTCAGACTTCAGAGATTTTTCTAGGAACAAGAAACAAATATTCATTGTTAACATAAGAGGCTATCAAGAGAACATTCTACATGTTAACAATAACATTGTGAATTGATCAACCTTGAGGGATACAGCTCCTCTCAGCAGAGAGCTAGGACAACCCTATTAGAAGGGCAATGGACAATACTATCCCCTTCCAGAGGAAGGAAAACAAAACAAAACAAACAAAAAACCTTTAGAATCTGCTGAACACTACATTAACTTTTTGGCTTGTTTGTTTTGCAAGGCAATGGGGTTAAATGACTTGCCCAAGGTCAAACAGCTAGATAATTATTGTGTCTGAGGTTGGATTTGAACTTGGGTCCTCCTGACTCCAGGGCTGGTGCTCTATCCACTGCACCACCTATCTACCCCACTACTACATTCACTTTAAAAAAAAATTTCTTTTATGTATTTTTTCCCTTAATCCTAATTACTCATACTGAAAGTGACTAATTGGTAAACACGATTAACACAAATACGTATGTGCAATATTTACCTACTGTTGAGCACTGAGGGGAGGGGGAATGGGAAGGGAGGGTGGAAGGAAATTATGTAACTTAAAAATATGCATATGTACATGGATGAATGTTGAAAAACTTTCATGACATGTATCTGGAAAAATAAAATATCAATTAAATAATAAATAAAATAAGAAGTTATAACCCACTCCAAGCAAACCAATGAAACAAGCTAATCAACTAACTGAAGGAAGAGGGACATGTATCATTTTATTAAAATAAAATAAAAAAGTAACCTTGTTGGATTATGACATTTTAAATATCATGCTTATAATTTTTATGTATCAATAATCTTTAGAATCTCAGTTACAGTTGTAAGACTAGGACTTTGATTTAATGAACATATATGTGGCCACAATGTTTCCTCCTTTATTTATTCTCTGGTTTGCTATCCTCATCAATATAACCTCCATGGCTCAAGACCTGGCAGCCAAGGAGTGCATACGGAAAGTAGGCTTCCCAGGTTAAGATAAGTATTTTAGAGGCAGCTAGGAGGCACAGTGGATAGAGCATTGGCCCTGGAGTCAGGAGGACCTGAGCTCAAATCCAGCTTCAGACATTTAATAATTGCCTAGCTGTGTGACCTTCAGCAAGTCACTTAATCCCATTGCCTTGCAAAAACTAAAAAAAAAAAAAAAAAAAAAAAAAAAAAGGAGAAAAAAGATAAGTATTCAAGCATCTTATTTGATATGTTGGTATATATAAGCTTTCTATTAACTAAAAGTTTTTTTATAGCCCTATTGACTTTGATATTTCTTTTCCAAAACTTGGATTGAAAATTAAATAGCATATTTTTGACCATTTGCTAGAGACAAAATCAAACTCGTATCTAGAATGTAAATCTCTGCCTTCTACTCAGGAAGCCTAATATCCAGTTACTCCTGTAATTACTAGTTATGTGATCTGCCTTGACTATAAAATTAAGAGGTTGAATTAGGTCTGTTCAGCTCTAGGGTCCTAAGAGTAAAAAGGGGAATGATAGGTGTACTACTCCACATAGGGTTAGGAGAAGGAAATGCTTAGGAAAATTCAAGTACTATATTCATGTGGATAATTATTATCTTTATGAAAGGATTAAAAACTATGTCATTGAGAAACTGGTTGAAGAAACTGGAGATGTGTAGTTCAAAAAGGAAAATCTCAGGGAAAAAAATCTTTGGGCAGGTGGGAGATGGTATATTCTAGTTTTCATAACAAAGAGAAATAAAAATTATTTCTGTGTATCTCCAGTGTACAGAGTGTGGAACAATGAGTAGGCGTTTCCACTCAAAGTAAGGAAGAGCTTTCTAACAATTAGAGCTGTCCAAAAACAGATTTGGCTGTCTCCTGTAATAGCCACTTCTCTGTTATTCTGAAAGTGTTCAGGCAAAGAATGGATAGATGGCTACTTATCAGGAATGTCATGGTAAGATTGTTGTGTTTGATTAGCTGTTCTGTAAGTGCACTTTCAATTCTGCATAGCACTTAGAAATATATAGATATCAACTATTATTATGATGATTCTATATCCTGAAAATGTTTTCTGTTCTTTTGTATCCAAAGCTGAGATTAAATACAAAACAAAACAAAATTTTGAAACAAAATAGGTTTAGTTGTCTTGCTATGTGTTTCCTTGTTTCCACTGAATAAGCAACATATTCTGTATATTCTGTCTCTGCCCTCTATTCTCTCCCATCTGCAAGTCATCCTTAATCAAAACCAAATAAATCCTCCAGAGAGGACTGTACCTGTTATTTCCTTGCTTTTCCGTGTCTCTCTTCTGTGCCTCCTTCATTGCCCATAGGTTAAAAATAACAACTTTTAGACTGGTATTTATGGTATTCTACAGTTAGGCCTCAACATACCTTTTATTTCACATCTACCTCTTTATGCATTCCAAATGGCAAATAAATTTTACATATAATTGTTTCTAAAATCAGCGTCCTGTCTCTTGCTTCTTTGCACTCAGACAACTTAATCTTTTCCTCAGAATTCACTCTCTTCTCTTATCTGTCTTTTAAAAATTCTCTTTATGCAAATTTTATCTCAGGTATACCTTCTTCATGAAATATTTTTTTGAGCAGTTATTAGTATCACTCACACCCCTCACCTTCTACTGAAAATAACTGTTTGGTCATCATTAAATTATGTGAAAGCATCAGTTTGGTAATTACTCTTTTAGAACCCAACTGAAATTTTACTTTATTTTATTTTATTTTTTGCAAGGCAATGGGGTTAAGTGGCTTGCCCAAGGCCACACAGCTAGGTAATTATTAAGTGTGGGAGGCTGGATTTGAACTCAGGTACTCCTGACTCCAGGGCTGGTGCTCTATCCACTGCGCCACCTAGCCACCCCCCCCAATTGAAATTTTAAATGGAGTCTCATGGCTTTGAATTAGGCACCAAGGTGGTACAGTGCGGAGAGGAAGTTTTGGGTTCAATTGTGATCTCAGACACTTAAAAGTCATATGACTGTAGGCAAATGACTTAGCATTTCCTAGTCCCATTTTTCTAATCTCTAAAATGAAGTTATATCAGATATTTCTCTAGTTTCCAAACTCCATTTTCCCCTATTTAATTGCTTTACCACCAAGTTTTCACTCTGTAATATGTTATATCTTTCATTAGATTTGAGCAGATTTTGCAGTACATACTGCCTATGTAGTCTATTTAACTACCTGTATGTGCAAATGCAGCCTTCTGATTCCTGTGACCCACACCAGATGAATAATGTGAAGAGTGATAGCAGTCAGACGAGGGCTTTTCTACTGGAATCCAAAATAAATAATCTTTCACCCTCCAATCCCTCAATCTCCAGCCAACTGGGCAATATAAATCCAGGGGAAACCCAGAGTTTTCCAACAAAAGTCATGGTCTGTAATTTATTAATGAATTAGAGTGTCTTAGTAATAAGCCACTCACTGTGACTCAGCCTGGCAATCAATCTTAGTCATAATATCAACATGGCACTGGAACTCTTTCCAAATTGTGTTCAATCAAACCTGCTATTCAAAATCGTGAAGATTTTTATTTCTGAATTTACTAGATGTAGCATCTTTTAAAAAATGGATCTAGTCAAACCGGGTTTTGTGTGTGCATATAGCCTTTATTAATAATTCACATATAGTCTATGTACATCCAATCATGGATTGTTTTGACTGAAAATCTTTCACAACATAACAAAGCATATAGGTTTTAAGTAAATATTTGGTTGAAATTCTATACAAGAAATTTTGGGCCTCAGGAATTGTCAAGCTTTCCTAACTTCTATTTCTTTCTTTCTAATAAACAATAGGCTACCAGGCAAAAAAAACAGGAGAGTGAAAAGGGAAAGGAGATTTTTCTGAACCAGTTTGAAAGAAGAATGGATTGCTCAATTAGAAATAAAGGAAATTTTAGAAGATGTGGCTATTTAAACAAAGAAAAAAGGGGGAAGACTGTCTATATTGTAAAACAGTCCTTATATATTGAGAAAGCAGATTCAAAAAAATTCTAAGAAGTAGAACTCTGAGTCTAATATTAACCTAGGCAGTCAGTTCAAGAAAGGTGAAATACTTTAATGAATGAAATAAGACAGAAACAAAAAGGAAGGAAGATGTAAAGAATTGAAGTGAGTAAAATGGGCCTGACATGCAGTGAAGATCCATGCACAGCAAGGACCCTAATTTGACATGATGGGAGGCACATTAGACATCTCTAACCTTTTCTCCCCTCATCCTTCTCCAATAGAGACATTCATTTATACCAGGAGAGGAAGCCAAAGTTAGGGGCCACAGGCCACTCAGCTCTACTCAGAGAGATATGCCAGAATAGAATTATGTTTATTTGCACCCTTAAATATTGTTCAGCTATAAAACATATTTTGGATTCAATTGAACTTCTGATTGCTTTATCATTTCTGATGGGAAGGAAGATCTCAAGTTCTATATCTAATGCTTGACTCCTTTCTCTCCAAATAAGCAGTTCCACAATGACCCCTCACATAGAACAGCAAAGAACCCATTTATCCAAATTATACCAAAAAGGAAATCAGAGAAGCTATACATAGGGGAATATTTATACCAGACAATACAGATTGAAGAAGCTCTCCAATTGGGAGCAAGGTAATTCCGTTTCACTAAGAGGTAAGAGAATTTCATCCAAAGGAAAACTCCCCAAAGTCTCCACAGTAGCAAACTAGATATATGTACATAATGGAGGCTACCTGCTTCTCTCTTGTATTCCCAGAATCTTTTCCTTCAGCAAGCAGAAGTTTGGCCTCTTCTGTCTTCTCTCTTGAAGCTGGAAACTTGGAATACCCAAAGCAACTCAATATTTAAATATGACTTAATTGAAACGTGATCAGGCCCAAAGAGGTAATGGTAAAGGCTGGAACTCTCTTACCTCTCACCAACTCTGTCTCACTCTTCTCAGAGAAAAAGTCCCATACCAGATGGTTTGAGACCAGGATTAAAAAGATTGGAGAGAGTTTTTAAAAAGAGATAAATAGATGCAGAAGAAAACTCACTGACCAATTTGGATTTTTAAGACATGTATGAAAATATAAGACAGGAAATGGGGGAGGGAAGATGGGGGGCAGGAAATTACATCCCTTTCCATTTGTCATTCAAACCCCTGTCTCCACTTTCCTCAACCCTTCCCATCACCCTCCTACCAAGTTACACAAGTGATCCTTAAGCTAGAAAATATTGGTTCTGTCTCAATGAAAGGAATACTCACACCAAGAAATATACTGACCTTTGAAATATTTTTAAATATAAATCAAAAATTATTTATATTCTGTATTGAAATAGCTTATTTCTCTAGGCTTATGACTCTTTACCTCCTAGAACAGTTCAGATTCTTGGCCTCTGCTATTTTAAGAATATTTTAATAAAAATTAAATCTTCAGGGTTCACAGGTAGGGTAACAGCTAATTTTCATCTTAGCATGAACTGACCAAAGAGTAATACCTAGTTTTTCCAGCTTGAAGAGCAGGGCAGGAAAAGTATAATGAAGCCTTAGCCACATCTGTTCCTATCAGAAAATAAAGGTCAGGACAGCAGGCCAAAAAGTCTCACTTGGCTGGTTAACTCAGATGGTTAAAACACGGACATGCTGATAATGATGTCAAGGCTCTGTTTTCCCTCCACATATACAACAAACAAATTCACATGCTTATTTTTCATTGTGCATAGGTACAACAGTAATCACTTCAAATACTAAGTTCTATTTTTTTATTTTTGCAAAGTGCACTTTGTTTTTTTTTCTGGTTTCTATTTTAGGTAAGAAGGGGAAATAGACACTGTAATAAAAAATAAATAACTAAAACTGAATTCTTTAAGGGTATCAGAAATAAAAGATCTAGAGGTCACTATAGAATCAGGAACACAGTTTGAGAGTAAGCATTAGGAGACTCTTTTTAAAAAACTGGAAGCATGTTTATGAAATAAGATGGGGTTTATTTCCTCCCACTATAGAATTCTGATTCTCCCGAGGGAAAAAATAAATCTCTTCCCCATTCCTGTCCAGCAAATTGTAGGAAAAGAGTAAAATAACTAGGAATGAGAAGACAATAAATCACCAAAAACAGATGGTATTTAATGTGTGTTAGTTTGGGAAGAACCAAAGACAGAAGTTTATGAGTTACTAACAAATATGTAATTTATCATTAAAAAAAGATATTTTCAGAACTCTGGAAGGTGTCCAGATTAGTATAAATCTTTGAAAAAGAGATAAGGAGGACCTTGCAAATTATCAACCTTACTTCAGGACCTGGAAAACAATTTTTATATAAAGCCTGGAGTTTGAGAGGATGTGAGAAGGGAAGAATAAAATCCATAAAGTTCAGATCTAAAGCACAAATCTTCCAGACATGTCTAATGGTTTCTCTAAGGGTACATTATGAGCCTCTCAATTTTTTTAGTAATTCTTTAACAATCTGAGATGGCAAAGGGAAAAAGGACTTCTTTAGACACTGAAATGGATTTTGAAAGTCCCTCAGGAGAAGAGAGGCTACTTATGAAGCCTATACAAGCACAGAAGAATTGGATGTGACCAAATGATCTGGTCAGCCCAATTCATCATAGCTCTTCTACACTGTCTCACAAATGATAGGGACTCAAAATCACTGTGCCTACACTTTGGCACTTTCTTTAAAAGCTGAGACTTGCTAGAGCCTCTAAAACATCTGATCATTTCTGATTGCTTACAGTGCAAATCTCCTCCCCCAAAAATGTCTTATATAAAATTATTTATTTTGGAACATATCATTCTCCCCCTTCTGCAGTAGAATGTAATCTTTATAACAGCAATCATTTTACTTTTTTTGTCTTTTTAACTCCAGAATTTAGTGAAATGTCCAGGCCTGTAATAAATACATGTTGAATTTAATTTACTTAAATTAAAGATAACCAGTAATAAATATACAGGTGACCTAATTTTCAAGATATCCAAATATTTCTTGATCCTAAGAAGTCAAAAAATACTCTAATGAAGTTCAATTGCTTTTCTAGTTGAACAATCCAACAATATTTATTTTGAAGAACTATTATTGCTCATATTTACCCTGTACTTTAAAGTGATTTCATCACAACAATCAACAAATCAACATTTATTAAGAGTCTAACAAGTAAAATAGAATAAACTAGAGGTGGGGATATTAATACCTCACAAATTCTACATAGAGTTATATGTTATTGAAACTCATATGGTTATCATATTATATCAACTAGGTGGTACAGTGAATAGAGCAATGTCCTGGAATCAGGAGAACTTGAGTTCAAATTTGCCCTCATATACTTGTCACTAGTTGGGAGACTCTGGTCAAGTCACTTAACCCTGATTGCCTTAAAAATAAATTCATATCATTGTTATTTAAATAGCATTAAAAGTTTCCTGTGGAAAACTAGAACACTAATGCATTGTTAGTGGAGTTGTAACCTGATCCAGCCATTCTGGAAAGAAATTTGGAACTATGGCCAAAGGACAATAAAACTATGCATACCCTTTGAATCTGCAATACCACTTTTAGTTCTATATCCCAAAGAGATCATTAAAAAGAAAAATAAAGATCCTCATGTACAAAAATATTCAAAGCAATTCTTTTTGTAGTGGTCTTTGGGATGGATCACATTCTTTATCATACGTCCTTCAGAGAAGTTGTTTCAATATTTTTTCCCACAGTAGCTATTGCTAACTATATTTCTCTCCATCTATTCCTCCCCACTCCCATTTATTCTATTCTTTGTGTCCTTTCACTTTGTCCCTCCTCAAAAGTGCTGAACCAAGTGACTCAGCAGACAGATCACCAGCCCTGGAGCTAGGAGGACTTGGTCTAAATCATGAACAGTCACTCAGTCCTGTGACCCTGGCAAGTCATTCAACCACACCTTCCTGTGGAAAAAAAAAAGCGTGTTGTATCTGACTACCCTCACTCATGATCTTCCCTCATGTCTAACATGTACATCTCCCCTCCTTTCCCCATCCCTTTTTTCCCCATCCCCTTCCTCTCCTTTTTCCTCTAGGGTAAGATAGATGTCTATACTCTGTTGTGTGTATGCTGTTTCCTCTGAGTCATTTCAGTGAGAATGAAGACTTATTCATTCCCCTCTCCTTCCCACTTCCACTTTATTGCGAAAACTTTTTCTTGACTCTTTTATGTGAAATATCTTAGCCCATTAAACCTCTCCCTTCTCTTTCTTCCAGCACATTCCTTTTTTGTCACTTGACTTCATATTTATAATATATTATAGCTCCATATTCAGCTCTCTTCTGTGCCTTGTCTATATATATATATATATATATATATATATATACATATATATATATATATATATATATATACATATATATGTTCCTTCTGATTGCTCTAAGAAATGAGAAGGTTCATATCAGTATCATCTTTCCATGTAGAATTACAAACAGTTCAACAACATTAAATCCCTCATAACTTGCCCTTCCCATCTATTCTCTCTATGTTTCACCTGAGTCCTGTACTTGGAGATCAAACTTTCTGTTTAGCTCTGATCATTTCCTTAGGAAAGTTTGAAATTCCACTGTTTCATTGAATGTCCATCTTTTCCCCTGAAACAAGATGTTCAGTTTGACTGGGTAGTTAATTCTCGATTGTAATCCAAGCTCTCTTGCCTTCCAAAATATTATGTTCCAAGTCCTGTGAACCTTAATGTAAATACTACTAAGTCCTGTGTAATCTTGACTGAAGTGCCATGATATTTGAATTGTTTCTTTTTGGCTGCTTGTAATATTTTCTCTTTGATTTGGGAGTTCTGGAATTTGGCTATAATATTCCAAGGGGTTTTTTTAGGAGGTTATTTTGAGGAAGAATTCCCTCAATTTCTATTTTGTCTTCTGCTTCTGTATTATTAGGGCATGTTTCCTGGAGAAATTCTTTAAAAATGAAATCAAGACTCTTTTCATGGTCATCACTTTCAGGTAAGCCAATAATTTTTAAATTATCTCCTCTGTATCTGTTTTTCCAGGTCAGTTGTTTTTCCAATGAGATATTTCAATGAGATAGCCAATGACATATTTTCTTCTAGTTTTTCATTCTTTGGGTTTTCTTTTGTTTCTTGATTTCTCACAAAATCATCAGTTTACCTGAACTCCATTCTACTTTTTAAGGAGTTGGCCAGTTGCTGAAGAAATCAGAGAAATTGCTTATCTCCTTTTCCAACTGGCCAATTCTGCTTTTTAAAGCATTCTACTCCTCATTAACCTTTTTTTGACTGCTTTTTCCAGTTTACCTAAATTGGTTTATAAACATGTTTTCTTCTACATTTTTGGTATCATCTTCACCAAGATGCTGTATGGGTTTTCATGATTTTCTTGTATCACTCTTATTTCTTGTCCCAATTTTTCATCTAACCTCCCTTATTTGATTTTCAAAATCTTTTTTGAGCTCTTCCATAACCTGAGACCAATTCCTATTTTTCTTGTATCAGAAGTTTGTCATCTGAGTGTATGGTTTTGATCCTCTATGGGGCCACTGAAATTTTCTGTTCAGATTTTTTTTCCCATTTACTCATTTCTCCAGTCTACAACCTGGTTTTTATGCCCTTCCCAAACTTTTTTTTCAGTTTTTTTTTGCAAGGCAAATGGGGTTAAGTGGCTTCCCCAAGGCCACACAGCTAGGTAACTATTAAGTGTCTGAGTCTGGATTTGAACCTGACTCCAAGGCTGGTGCTTTATCTACTATGCCACTTAGCCGCCCCCCCTTCCCAAACTTTTGAGTGTTTGGGGGACATCATCCCCATGCCTCCCCCCCCCCCCCCAGGTCTTCAGGTCCTTCAAGGTCTTATGAGAGGCTCTGATTACTCTCTTGGCCTGTGCTCTGGTCTGTGGATGACTGCAAGCACACCCTCTGCCCTGGAACTGTGAAGAGGGTCTTTGCTTTATGGCAATAGGGGACCCCAGACTGTGACCAGGGACTGAATAAAGACAAAGCACCAGAGTCCTGTCCCAGGGATAGCGGAGAGACCTCAACAATCTCCCCTCACCCCCTTTACCTTCCATGGGCTGAGTGCTCTGGAAGCAGCTGCTGGGCAATCCCCTGCTGGGTGACTCCCTGCTGGGTGGTTCTCTGTTAGGTGGTGCCCTTCTGGGTAGCTCTGCTGCCCTGCTTCCATTTCCTGGGTTGCTCTGTACTTAGGTCTAATCTCTGGCAGAGGTTTCCCCACTAACTTTCTTTTTTTGTTGTTGTTTTTTAGGGGTTTTTTGCAAGGCAATGGGGCTAAGTGGCTTGCCCAAGGCCACACAGCTAGGTAATTATTAAGTGTCTGAGGTTGGATTTGAACTCAGGTACTCCTGACTCCACTATGCCACCTAGCCGCCGCCCCCCCCACTAACTTTCCAAACTGTCTTTGGTAATCCCTGGGTTGGGAGATCTGGAAATCACTGCCACAAACTCTGATGTCCCCAGGGCCCCAGACACCTTGAGGGCTGTTCCTGGAAGGCTGAAGTTGATATGCTCAGGCTAGCACAGCACTTTGTTTTTTCCCAATCCTAGTCCAAGTTGAATAGACCTTTCCTATGGATCTACCAAGTTGTCTTGGACTAGAAAATTGTTTCACTCAGTCTTTCTGTGGGTTCTTGAATTTGGTTAGAATCATAATTTTAAGGCATTTGAGATTTTGTGGGGTAGAGTTTTGGCAATTCCTGCCTTCACCCACCATTTTGGCACCAGGACTCACCCCCATGATGCTCTTTTTTTCTTTTTTTTTAATTAAAGATTTTATTTATTTTGAGTTTTACGATTTCCCCCCGATCTTCCCCCTACCCCCCCCACAGAAAGCAATTTGTCAGTCTTTACACTGTTTCCCTGTTGTACATTGATCCATATGATGAGAGAGAAATCATATCCTTAAGGAAGAAACATAAAGTATAAGAGATAACAGGATCAGACAATAAGATATCAGTTTTTTTCCCCTAAATTAAAGGGAATAGTCCTTGAACTTTGTTCAAACTCTACAATTCCTTCTCTGGATACAGATGGTATTCTCCATCACAGACAGCCCCAAATTATCCCTGATTGTTTCACTGATGGAATGAGTGAGTCCATCAAGGTTGATCATCACCCCCATGTTGCTGTTAGGGTGTGCAGTGTTTTTCTGGTTCTGCTCATCTCACTCAGCATCAGTTCATGCAAATCCCTCCAGTTTTCCCTGAATTCCCATCCCTCCTGTTTTCTAACAGAACAATAGTGTTCTATGACATACATATACCACAGTTTGCTAAGTCATTCACCAATTGAAGGACATTTACTTGATTTCCAATTCTTTGCCACCACAAACAGGGCTGCTATGAATATTTTTGTACAAGTGATTTTTTTTACCCCTTTTCATCATCTCTTCAGGGTAGTGACCCAGTAGTGGTATTGCTGGATCAAACATTTTTGTTGCCCTTTGGACATAGTTCCAAATTTCTCCATGGTGCTCTTTTAAACAAACAAATAATTAGAGTTATATATCTTATGACCCTGGAAGGAATAAGTATGACAAAATATTTCTTTAGAACAAAGGCTAACTTAAGCCAGGTTCTGTGAACTTGTTTCTTTGTTTTTAACATTTCAGTAACTGAATTTCAATATAATTTACTTTCTTTGTAATCCAGGAGACAAGTTTGGTGGAAAAATATATAGAGAGTGGACCTGAAGTCAGGAACAATCTCTTTCCTTGTCTACATAGAGAAACTCTTTATGTACCTGAGAGTAAATAGTTATTCTCCCTTTCTGGCCTAGTGTTTGGGGCTCAAGGTCTAGTTCACCTACATTGTGGACAGGTCTATCTTCCTCTTTCCTCTTAGGTCCTGTGTTTCTAAAAACAGGCTTAGAATTTTAATCTGTTTCATTTGTCTTTTTTAAAAAAAAAATTCTAGGTGCAGGGAGTACAGTTCTGGACCCAGAAGCTTGACCTATAGAGCTTTAGGAGCCAGGATTCCAAGCCTCATACTTCAATTAGTTTTACCAGGGAAGCCCTGAGAAACCAGAGTTCTGGGATACAAGGCCAGGGGGTGCTTTGGAATTAGAACTTGTGGATCCAATGTTATTTAGCAATTGAGTTAAACTATGGATTTCTCCTCCCCAGAAATCTAGGAGGCCCAATGAGGAATGTTTTCTATGTTTGTTCTTGTGATACCTTTTAAGTTAATAACCCTTTGTGATGGCTAATCTAATAAGTAATCAAATAAAACTTTAGGAGGTGTAGGGGAATGCAATTGGTGGTTACTTGATTCAGGGGTATATGTTAAAATCCCCCAACTTTTTTATGAGTATTAAGATATCTGGGGGAGGAGTGAAAAATGGAAGAAGCCTGACTTAAAGGTAGTAGAGACGATAATAATCATTTATATCAGCCACTAGGAACATACAAGATATATAAATATATACAGAGTAAATGGAGGTTCATCACTGAGGGGGGACCCGAGTGATGGGGGAAGGCATAAGGGAGAAGAAGAAGAGTGGATTCTGAAAAGTCTTCTGCAGAAGGTGGAATTTGATATGTCTTAAAGAAAACAAGTGGAAAATATCATTGAGTCTACAGTTTTGTAGCTCCAATGCCTCTTCTCTTACTACAATGCTGATGGACCAAGAGCAAATAGAAAGAAAACTCAGAAAAATAAAAGGTTAACTTCTCAACATTGCCTGAGGCCAGTTTCAGAGACATAGAAGGCTTCTAAAGGAAACATCCTGGGCTAGAGATAAAAGCTTTCACTTTTGGAGAACAAAATCTGCCCCCTGGCTACTGAGCAAGGCCAGTATGACTTCCTGAACCACAAAGGAGTTCAAAAGGTAAAAGCAGGGAGCTCTAGCTGAAAGACAGCAGTCCTTACTGAGAACCTTATGATGCTCCACTTTTTAGGAACCATGGGAAATAGGCTGCTACTGAGGAATTATCTGGATTCTTTGCAAACAAGAGGCATTTTTAGGGGACTAGGATTCCCTGAGAGTCTCTACCCAAGTCTAGAGTGAATCCTCTTCATTTTCCCCCCTTTTCTGGGGCTCAGGTGCTAGGACCCTAAGGTGACTCAGGGAGGCTGCAGGTGAAAAAGAAAGCTCTGTCCAGGGGAACCTAAAGATAAGAGAGGCCTCTTTTATGTACAAAGGTTGTAAAACAATATTCACAAACTGAGCTTGATAGAGTCATTGCCTTTTAATAATTCAAAGGGGCTTTTGCAAAGTTATAATTATATCATTTTACAGATAATGAAAATGAGTCCTAGAGAAGTTGTCTCAAGTCATTATTATAGATATTGAAGCAACAACCTAGTAATGCTCTTCCACATAATTTTACCATTTATTTTAGTACGCAATTTTAAGGAGTTGTAGGTTTTTAAATTTTTGTTTGTTTTGTCTTATTTTCTTTTTATTGGACCTGTGATTTTATTAGCATAGCTTTGCCTCAGGTGAGGAGCTGACTCTACCAATTAACATCAGTATTCTCTGCAATTAATATTATTAGAGAGTTGTTGGGAACACTGACATTAAGCCTTGTTTTCCTTTTCTTTTTTCCAGAAATATAACAAACATTTTTAAGGGAAAACACATTCATGAAAAACATTTTTCTAGATTTTTTGCATGTGTGTATATATATATATATATATATATATATATAAACATATATATGCATATGATTACATATGCATGTAGGTATATATGTGGTTTTACATATATCTATAGATATATATATATAGAGAGAGAGAGAGAGAGAAATGCCTATATTTTAATGTGAAAATAAAAACCTTTACATAGTCACATAATCTTCCTATATAAAGATCCTATATAAAAACTTCCTGTATAAAGACTGTCATTTGTAACAGTATCGAGAAGTACCCTAGTCCTTAAATAAACCTTTCCCATTGACCAGCAGCTGTATAACAGTGAACATATCCCTCTGCCCCCATCCAGAATCATTTTTCTAAGATTAGATATCTGGGTTTCCTGACTCTGAGGTTGGCTCTCTAGCCACTATACCCTGCTGTCTATCTTTATTAATACTAAAATAAAATGAATTATCCTTCTTTTTAAAAACAAGTTCAATCCAGATGCTTACACATCACCATGCAAAAACTTCAACAAATATTTAAGTGCTTACTTTGTGAACAGATGGTCTTGTTCTGAACATCCTTAACAGAAAGATGAAGAATGATACAGTCAATGCCTTAAGAACTTTATATTTGAGGATGAGAGAGATATAACATGGACACAGAAGGGGTTGTGAGGAAAATGTTACCAGTCACTTCACATACTTAAAAGACTATATCAATATGAATCGGGGTTTTTTTTGAGATGATAGACCTATGAGGATGGAAATGATGATGATGATGACGATGATGATGATTTCTTGTACAGGTTGTCCCTCATGCCTAGGATACATTGCCTTCTCAACTTTGCCTACTCCACAGCTTTCTTCTCCAGGAGGTCTTTCTTGATATCACCAGCTTCTTTTGTTCCTACCATCTTGTTTTGTGTTAACTTGAATTTTTAATCTCAGTGCTTATAACACTGTACTTGACACATAGTAGGCACCTTATTTATATTGCTGACATTGACTAGGAAAGACTATTGAAGATTAGAACAGTAAAGGAAAGCTTCATGTGAATTTAAACTGGACCTAGAAATTTAGATAGGATTTTTTTTTATGGTTTTTAAGTGGCTTGCCCAAGGCCACACAGCTAGGTAATTATTAAGTGTCTGAGGATGAAACAATTTTTTTTGAGGTAGCCCTTTCTACTTTTGGACAGCTTTAAATATGAGCAGTTTTATTTTGTTTGTTTTTCCATGAAATCAAACACAAATTTACCTCCTTGTATTGACTACTCATTAGATATAACCCTGAGGTTATATCAGAGTCATCTAGTCTGATTAATGCTGGGGACAGAAATAGAATTGGGATAATACATACTGCCTGCTTTCCTTTATCTTTTAGTCTACTGGGGAGGACATGCTAAATGCACAAAATGACTATAATATAAACAATATAATCAATCCATTTAACATGAGAAGTTGTCAACTATATGCTTTGAAAATTTTAAAAGGAGAAAGAGAATTAGTCAATTAACTTATAACCATTTATGAAACATCTACTTATGTACTTGGCTCTGAATCGAGTGCTAGGGATATAAGTATAGTGAATGAGACATTCCTCAATGGGCTTATGTTTTAACATAATTGCAATGTAAATAATGACTATAAAATCAAGGATAATTTATGGAGGATGTGTATTTTAGGAAAACAGGAGGGGAAAGTGGTATAAGTACAGGGGGATACAAGTTACAGTGGTGGAAAAGGGTAGGGTTTATAGCATATGAGAAATGAAGGAAAGGGCATTCAAAGTGAGCCAAAGTTAATGGTCTCAGCAATTGAGTTGTTGTGTGGAGAGAATGAAAGTGTGAATACAGTGAATCAGTTTGAGTTGAAGAATTCTATAAGGATATTGAAAAGAGAAGTAGAACAGTGATCAGGAGAGCATGGAAAGAGTGAGTGTCTACATGAGAGAATGCAATAGTCAGTGAGTTAGTGAGGTTTTTTTTGGCCAGATTACAAGTCTGAAAATGAGCAAATAATGAGTAGGAGTTCTTTGGTCCAAGGCACTAACACTGGAATAAGACATGCTTCATCCATTCAGCCATTACTATGCCAGAGTATTTTAGTTCGCTTTATGAAACAATCATCCTTAATTGGGCACATTAGGGTCCCTTCTCCAAGGAACAATCCTAACATTCAAGGGTATAAGTACTAGATTGTCCCTTATCCTCCTGTAATTACTCTTTGTTAGATTATACTCTGCAGCAGCACTCCTTTCCATTTCCTATTCCCTCTCAAGTATTTTTGCCCAAGGGAGGGGGAAAACAAAACAAAAATCCTAGTTAAGTCTAGTTTAAGTTGATGTATAGACTTAGATTAATGTGATGGATCTGTGTCCTAGTAGTCTGATTCATAATTAGGATGTTTGAACCTGGTGTAAGCGGCAGATGGGTAGATGTTAGCCATTCAATAATCAGTAATCAATTAAGTGTTCATCACATGCTTGGCAATGTGCTAGGCATTGGGATTACAAAGAAAGTATAAAAAAGAATTCCTGCCTTCAAGAAGTTTCCATTCTAATGATCAAGTCAATGGGGAAGGAATGTGAGAAATGCCTCTTGTAGAAAATGGAATTTGATCTGAGTTTTGAAAGAGGTCGAGGAAGCCCTAAGGTTAAGGAGAAGAGTGAAGAAGTATGGAGCTAGAACAAATTTCAGGCATGAAAGACTGTCAGTGTAGAGACAGAGGGTTAGGAGATTAGAGTTTCAAGTTCAAGAGAAAAAAAAGACCAGGGTTGTTTGTTCTTAGACTACAGGGAGGGAAGTAAAGTAAAAGATATATTGTAGAATTGTTTCATATGCATATCTTTTTTTGGGGGGGGGGGTATGTTTTATGTGCAGAAATTCAAGTTATGTTTTCTAAACTTAGTAATAAATAAAAAACATAATTCAACAAAAAATAAATAAAAGTCTGAAGGAATTTGGTTGTGAAAGTCTTTAAATGTCAAACAGAGCATTTTACATTTGATCCTGGAAGTAATAAGAAGGCATTAGAATTAATTGAGGACAGTGACATAGCTCTCTATGTTGTAGAAAAATCAGCTGGAGAATGGACTAGAGTGAGGAAAGACTTGAAATAGGGAAAGCAACCAGAAAACTATGGCAACAGTCTTGGCAGAAGATGATGTTGGTCTGCACCAGGATGGAGGCTGCTTGTATGGAGAGATGGGGAGACATATATTAGAGATATTGTAAAGAAAGAAATGGCCAGACTTGGTAACAGATTGAAATCTGGACTACCTGTGTAAGGAGTAGAAAAGGTGACAGTTTTCATACCTGTAAAACATTTCATAGCTTCCAATCCAAAGCAACAAACATTTATTAATTACTGTGAACAATGAGTTTTTCCCTTTTAAGATACATTTAACCTACATGACCTTTTAGAATAGAATCAGGGAATTAATTGATTGGAAATTTACCTTACACTTGATTATTAAGAAAGCCTTTTATCAGGTCAAATTAGCAACTTGTAAAAGGTGAATCTAGTCTTTCAGAGAATATACAAATTTGAATGTTAAAATGTCAACTTAATGAGTGGCTAGGTGGCACAGTGGATAAAGCACTTGCCCTGGAGTCAGGAGTACCTGGGTTCAAATCAGGTCTCAGGCACTTAATAATTACCTAGCTGTGTGGCCTTGGGCAAGCCACTTAACTCCATTTGCCTTGCAAAAAACAAAAAAAAAAAATGTCAATTTAAGAAACAAAAGCTTTTCTTCCAAATCCCTTTAAGATAACCCCTGTGGTTTAGAGAAGATCTTTAGCATAACTGATAAGATACTTCCTTTACTGAAATATCTGAGTTCAACTCCCCTTCCCCATTCCACCTCATCCTATGTTGGGTAGCCATTTCCTTCTGTGATTGAATGCCTCAAAGTTGATGCTTTTGTGTCTGCCTTATGATAGTCAAAACTATAAAACCCCTTCCATAGGACTCCATTTTGGTGTCTGGCTCTCTAGCCAGGATCCTTCACATATGCCTATATAATCTGCAAATTTAGAAAAATATTAATAAAAATGTGTATACTAACCTAATTCTGTTATGATCTTTCTTTTGACTTTAAGCCAAACTCTGGAAGTTAAGGTTTGTTCCTTATTAGGAAAAACTCTGATGATTAGCACATTTAATTTTATTATCTGTTTTCAAGGTCAAAACTAAGTGAAGGTCCCTTCTTATTTGTGGGGAACCTTTCTTCAGTATTTACCTTTTGGCAGGTACTGTGCTACATGTTGGAAACACAAGAACAAAATGAAAAAAGTCTGTCCTCAAGTTTCTTCAGAAAAAAAAAGTGACTTGGATAAAGTTTTCAGAGGTTCAAGCAAACATGAATGAATTCACTTAAAGCACCAGCTCTTGACCCAGAAGAATTTAGGGACAAAAAAATGTTTATTTACTTATTACTGTGGATAGCAGAAGCTAAGAGAGAAAGTAACAGCAGTTAGGCAATTGAAAGCAACTGATCCCCTAAGGGAATTAGCAGCAGCCACAACAGAAGCAGAAACCACTTTCAGGGGATACAGAGTAATGAAGGAGATAGAGACATGAGAGTATATTTGGAGGATCATGCTCCAGAGGAGCATTTTGATTTTTCCAAAGGAAGACCACAGTAAGAAGAAGGTGAATTTTAAAAGAGGCAGGAAAGTGAGTTATTTTGGGATACTGTAAAAAGGGGAGTAGCTCTAGAGAGCAGAGGGGAAATAAGGGCAAGTACAAAGACAATAGGTCAAAGAATTAATCCTTTAGGACTAAGGCAGGGATCCATTGTTTTGTAGATAGGGGCTTATCTTGTGCCTGGGTTCAGGGATTTATTATGTCTTAGCCAGAGAGGGAGCAAATACTTTATTATTTTTTTCTTTGGTTTTTATAAAGTAGTGGGATTAAGTGGCCTGTCCAAGGTCATCCAACAAAGCAAGTATTAAGTGTCTGGGCCTGGATTTGAACTCAGGTCCTATTGACTCCAGGGCTGGTTCTCTAACCGCTGCACCACTTAATTGTCCCCAACAAGGTACTTTATTA